>NC_079172.1:62647650-62682650 GCF_947568905.1 Ostrea edulis | reverse complement strand
TTGGCCTCAAAACCATAAAAAAAGGAACAAATTTCAAGAAAATTTCGATTTTGAACACTTCTTTTCTTGTATCAAAAACACGAATAGGAAGTTGTACGTAAGTCTGCAATTCAAAACCTATGTCTGATTAAAGTATTTGTCTGGAGAGTTTTCATATGAATTGTCATATTAGCATAACTGCACCATTACTGAAAGTTATGCATTGGATAATTTGACCCCATCTTTCAGGACTTTGATTTATTTACCGCTGTACATTTGTAATAGTGAGTGCAGCAAGCCACAGTAAAGTGCTGGCTCGTACTGCGAGCTCTAATGACTAGAGCGCGTGAAAGAATCCGAGCTAAATCTAAACCTCTAACAAGGAAAATTTTTTGACGCCAATCCTAGAAGTCCCTTGTCAAAAATGGCTGAGATCTCACAAAGTCACACCTTAGAATATGATTGTGAACTTACATGGATTATCATCCTAATCTTGTGGCCTCCTACCTCCAAAATTCAGTGCAACATTAAGCGAAATGTTTAACAAAGTGCAATGTTTATGAAAGGCAGGCTAAGATGATGTGTGACATCATATCTACCTTTTGACGTATGTCATAATAAGACAGACAGTGGCGGATCTAGATACGTACTTGTTATTAGTCATACTACCGGGACAATATTGAATATACGTAAACATTAGGCATACGTAATATGGCATCGAATACAAATTGTGTATCATCGACTGCAAACCACAAATCTGATTAAAATACTAAATTCTCAATAGGAATTTATTATTCTAACAAGAAAAAGGGAAACTAATTGTTAGAATATGTGAGGGAGCACTAAAAATAATGAGTGCTTGAATCCATTTCCTTTTAACATGTCCGATAATGCAAACCACGATCCCCCCCATGATAACCAACTATGCCACTTGCTATTAACGACTGAAAAATTAGTTTTGGTTTTGTGAATTAATGTATTAATGAATTAATTAATGTATCCTCACAACAGTGGAGAGGGGCTTAAATATATTGCAATTTTATTCAATAATATATATGTGAATGCTGAAATAATTGTGTTACAACTAGGATTATGTACAATATTATAAAAATTGTACTAATTTTCTCTTTTGGAACATATCATTGCTAAAAGGAGATTATCATATGAATTTAATTTTTATAAAATTAGATATGTGCGCATGGTGGTAGTCGTGGTGGTGGTGGGTCCCGCACATATACATGCCCAATAGTTGAAATTCTCGATTTATTTTAAAATTATCATATTGAAATACGTTTTATGTTCAAAGGCAGTGCTGTTAAAACACAGTTTTACAAATTTGAAAGGCTTGGACATTTTTATCATACAATTAGTAACTTGAAAAGATTGAGAGTAGAAAAAAAAGGAAAGTTGAGGCAGTCGACTGCTGAAAGCATACAGTTCAGAACAAGTCATGCATCAAAGGTTAAGCAAGTCACAGTGAAGGCAGCAGAAATAAAATGTATATATAGCATAAAAATATTTCAATCACATTCATGTACAGTGGAGCCTCGGTAATCCGGACGCTTCACCTTCCGGACGATTTTTCTTGGGAACGGAATTTTTATACATTATTTTGCATCATTAATCCAGAAATTCGTGTTCCGGATCCAGACGGTCACTTTTTCCTACAAAATATTTTAATGCATTGAAAATTGTACTGTTAATCCAGACGGTAATTTCGTTTAGGGAAGGTCTGTGTCGGACAATTTTAGCAAGGCGTAAATTATAAAGAAAACAAGCCAAACAGTCTAATTGAAGCGATTACCTGTACCCTGTAAACACCTCCCTCCAATTAGGTGGTGTGTGATAATAAGTCCGTAAGATAGCATGTGCCGATCGAGACATTGTATTGCCAATTTTCGCACATAAGATCTTTATTGCGTGTAGTGTTGAATTTTGTAAATACATCTGTTGCATATTATTTTATAGTCTTGATCAATACCCTAATCGTATTAATAAATTGAACATCATGCCGTAATGATAATTTTTCTAACTGCTACACATATCAGTTGTACTGATTCGTAAATTGATATCGGCTTATTCAAATCTAAAGAGTGTAGATTATACTTCATGATTCTGGATTTTATACTGTTGATTGGCGTGAAATATACATGTATGTTCATGCACATGTATATGTAGTATAAGTTTTTAACGTTTAGAATGTCACTCATGTAGAATGTACCTGTGTACGATTGATTCTTGTTACGATGTTGTAGAGCTTTATTGCTTTCGAATTTTTAAACTCAGGGTAGAAGTGAGAAAATTACCATTTTAAGGAAAATGACATTTAAATTCTGTATGTACCTGTAATGTTAGTTTCACACGAGTTTTGTTCCGTTATTATCGCATCATGAAAATAATAGGTGCACGTGACTAGATCAAAGCAGTAGTAGGTCTTGATATTAAGAGCTTAAATGATTTTGTTCTCCCAATATTGTCTTGGATGATTATAGAATAAGAAATATAAACTCTGGCAGATTGAATTTTGGTTAAAGAATGTTGTCAACTGACATGATAATCACGAAATTCTTATATCAACTTTGGACGATGAAGATTGTTTTAACAAACCGCCAAACCCATGAATCGTGACAGATGGAAATTACCAGCCTCTTTAAGAAGTAAAAGTGTGATGAAATGTTTGAAGTGTAAATGATTATGTTAGTTACTAATGATTTATTTACTTATAGTTACATAAAGTGCTTCATTATTTGTTTTAGTGCATACTGTACACAGTTTTGTATATTTATTTGTAGGGATCATATGTATGTACAATGTAAGCACAGGCAAATACACTGAACACGTACATTAAATTTTAGTGCTTTGAAATACATGTAAATGTTAACATTATCATAATTTATTTACTAATGCAAATGGTCAAATCCAATGATAGAATGTGTTGAATTCACTATGCATCAATAAAGTAGGCACATATTGGTTACTTATGTAAAGATAGAAATATGCGATTCAATTATCCGGACACTGCATTTATCCGGACGATTTTGCTGGGAACCAAAGTGTATGGATTAACGAGGCTCCACTGTATACATGTTTTAATGATTTTTAATATAGAACCTTGGGAGAAAATTCATGTAATGAGTATTTGGTAAATAGATATTGTTTTTTAATTGAACCTGATCAAAGCATGAACATTACAAAATATGTACATACATGAAGCTGCGCTCGCTCAAACGGTAGCACCGTCAACATATTAGGGATCAAACCAAATATCGCACTCATGGCATAATCGCCGAATCCCTGTTGATGAATCAAATCGGATGCATTCGTTAGTTCGTAATCACCCAAACCATGTATTTGTCCCAAATTATTTTTAGCACAAGCGATAAGATATCCGTTTCTTGATGCACACATCTAAGTAAGGCATTATTGCTAGCAGTTAATGATCGTCATTTCAATAAACTAACAGCTTAGAAATACCCTTAGTTTACCTTTCACCGAATTACCGTGTAGTAGTGCAGAAGTACTAGTAGTGTACATGGCCTGGTCGAGTATTGACCGGATATACACTTCGAAAAAGAAAAAAGAAATTCCTCCGGTGAGTTTCCGGTTTGTCACCACATAGGCAACTCTCTATGTTTTCATTCAGGGGCGGATCCAGGAATTGCGGTTACGGGGGGGGGGGGGGGGGGCACTTTATGAGGCAGGGGGTCTGGGGGCGAAGCCCTGGTGGAAGCCTCTTAGTAAAGTCCCATTTAGAGACACCATTGCCGGTGAAGGGCTGCGAAATCACGGATTCATTTTGCACGGATAATAAAATTGTCCGTGCATTTTTTCAAATTATAAAATCAATTGATTTGTGACTTTGAACATATTTTGAATTGTTTTGTGTACACCCCAGGGAATGTCTATCAGTCACGGAATTTTCAGTGCATTGTGACGTCACCGTAATTGTTTCGTCACAAACATTTGTCCGTGATTTGTATGCAATATTTCCGTGATTCCTTCATTACATCATAACAATTATAGGTTATAGACTTTGTATGGGAAAATATGACGACCGAGTTTTTTGGCGCGTAGACGGACCGAGCTTGCGAGGTCCGTTCGCGACAAAAAACGAGGTCGTCATATTTCCCATACAAAGTGTATAACCTTTTTATTATATACTTTCAATTTCATTTAGAAACTAACAATAATTTTATTTTTAACAATAACTTTATCGGTTTAACTGAGTAAAAGATGAAAAACACGAAAAATTTGAAAATTAACGGCGTAGAAATTTGATTGTGACGTAATGTTTGCGGGCCGGAATGTTTCCGGGCATATATCGTGTGATATATGCCCGCAAACTTTTAAAGAAAAAAGAAGAGATGAAATTGAAAGTATATGATAATGTAAGATTTACAGACGGCAGACTATATTTCTTTCAAATACAAGTCTTTTATCGTTATTTCATATGAATTCTTCAATTTACGGAATTTCCGTAAACTATGGTATCCGTGACTGAAGAAAAAATCTGTCCGTGATTTAATAAATAATACAAATCACGGATTCATCCGTGGATGATAACAATTTCCGTGAATCTAAAAAAAAAAAGTGTATTATATGTGTACTGGCATGTAATACCTGGAATAATAACACAAATTGCACGTAAATAATTAAAAGAAATTTAATAACATCATATATGAAATTGACATTCATTGTTGTGAACATGACCCAGTGCAGACCACCACTCTCCGGATGTGTATTGACTATTTGAATAAAATTGTCCACAACTGGGCGAAAGCATGGCTTTTCAGCATAAACGCATAGTTGAAAGCCCGCGATAATTGGAAATTGTTTTTTCTAGATAGACTGCGCTAAGTGAAAGTCAATGACGAAATCATCGAGCCATCCGTGATCCACAGTTCCGTTAATTCGACCAAGCGATTCATCCGTGAGTGTAACTCCTACGTTCTGTAATTCTGACGGAAATTTTTGTTTGTTTCGTGCAATTTCCGTGCGCTTTTGGCCTGGAGAAAGATGCGTCTCCAAGGTAGTGTATCACAGCAATGTTTTTAAAGTTTGGTGAGAGAGGGACGTAAACTTCTTTTCTAAACCTTTTATACGTAATGGTGAATGGTAACGTCAACTTGGTGTACTTACATACACTGCACAGTAATAACTCCAAATGTGGACTTGTCCGTTTTTAACATAATTTACGGATCAATAAAATTGAAAACTAGAAACACAATTATCATTATTTATCACATCCATAAACACATCAAATCACGGAAACTGCATGAACAAATCTTAAAAGTCACGGACGATTTTTTAAATCACGGATGATTTTAAAGTCACGGACGATTTTATAGTCACGGATACCAAAGTTACGGAAATTCTGTAAATTGTTCTTATTAAAGAATTATAAGAGAATAACGATTAAAATAAAATATTATTCTTGTATTATGAAAGAAATATAGTCTTCCGTCTGTAATTTAGTGTAAATGTCGCATGTTTAACAATTACAGTGGCGTCACAATGCACAGAAAATGTCCATGACTGGTAGATTCTACCTACATATCCACTACCTACATGCACATGCATATTCTATATTTTAAAAAATGCACGGAAATGCACGGAAATTTTTATCATCCGTGCAAAATGAATCCGTGATTTGTACTATTTTTATCTATTTCCGTGCATCCGTGCGTCCGTGACTGTCCGTGTTTTGTCAACCTATCAATGTGTCAATTTGGCTAGATTGACATATTGGCCATTAGAAATTTGAAGTTTGATTTTATAATTATTGGCGACTATAACTATGCGCTTGCCCACGCAGGCGAGTAACTACTAATCCCCGTTTTCATTGAAGTCCAAGTCTGCATAACCTGAAGGGGTAGCCTCGCAATTCAAACTTGAGTCCGTGGCCCGGGCTGGGATGGGAACCTTGGTTACACTGGCCGCCATGCCCGCAGAATCTGTCATCTGTTGCATCTGTTCGTCAGTAAAGCGTAGCGAAGGGTTGTCGTTAACACCCGTGAACTGGCCCTGATCATCACTACCCCCGGGCTCACTCGCAGCAGGGATCCTCCTCCTTCTTCCCCTGGTCGAAGGTTGCGCTCCTCCATTTTTTGTTATCGCCAACAATATGTAAAGTAAATTTAATCAAGTACCGTGAAAATTAAGGAAATTGAGGTAGTATGCAAGTTTTTTTTTAAAAGGTGTCAAAATTGACCAGAATACATGAATCCAAAATTGGTACAGGCAACAATTTGCAAAATTAACGCTAGGAGCCTGTAGCCTTGGTCGTAGCTACATTTATCTTCGCTCCGAGGCTTAAATAACAGAAGTACCGCCAACGGTACATAATAAGCCCATGAAAAACTAATATAGGGTGTTTTCTTACACCATGATTTGTAGAACTTATCTTCAAGTAGTATTTGCAATCATCAGGGTATGACATACATTTTAAAAACAGACAAATCATGTACTCTCTATTATTTTTTTTTAATTTGGCATAGGATGTATACGTACGAAGTTTGATGGTCATAACCCCAATGGTTTGGTCTGTATTCTGCTACTACGACCTTGATCTATGACCTTGTTAAACAATAGACATCCTCCATTGGCATAAAGTGTATGTATACCGAGTTTGACAGTCCTAGCCCCAACAGTTCGGCCTGGATACTGCCTACAATGTTCTCCTACTTGGCGATAATGCCACCATGACCTAACTTTCACCTTGAAAATAATAGACATCCATCTCTTATTATGGTGATCAAATGTACCAAGGTGTAATATCCTGGAGTTCACGGTTCGGTTTGTATCCTGCCTATAATGTTTTCCTATTAAGTGATACTGCGACCATGACCTTTGATCTTGAAAAAAAAAAACAATAGGCATTTTCCTCACATCATGGTGATGATATGTACCAGTTACAATATCAGGAGCTTATGGTTCGGTTTGAATCCTGCCTGTCTTCGGCGGGCGTTCGTCTTACCTCTCGAATTTCCATAAGCTGGGAAATCTTGCACGGTGCTCGTGACGTAATTTATGACCTCACGGATACCCGAAAATACACAAACATAGGAGACATTGCATTGTACAATCGCGTTTTAAATCGAGGAGTGATTATATATGATTAAGAAAATAAGATTTACATGCTTTTACGGATTTCATGTAACATCTCAGAATGTACTTGGGTACACGAGATTCAAAACGAATACATGTCCACGTGTTAGTATTCGAATCGACGCCATTGGGACCAAAATTTTCAAGTTCCATAGGTATCGTTTAATTTTTCATAGGTTTTCTATATTTTCCTTTTAAACATGTATATATACGTGTTACCTATAGGGAGAGCTCTGCTTGTGTTTATTATACAGACAAACATTCCAGCAAAAGAAAACAACAACAAAATAAAGGTCTAATCACATCAGATTTACTAAACCAGCCTATCAAACATGTATACCCCTATCATTTGTTAACAGTTTTTTTTAGCGTTTTTACCAATTATGACATTTTAAGCTACAACCTGTGTAAAAATAGTACAATAGTCATTATATTACACATGGTTGTTCTGATTATTTACCTTAAAGTATATACACATTTGTTTTTATGAATGGAAAATACTAAAAGAAAATTTTACATAATATATGCCTCATTCTCACAAAAATTGTACAACAAGAATCATTGAGAAAATTGGACATCATGTCATTTTTATGGAAATTCCTCTGACACAAACATTTAAATTTGATAGTAAATTAAAGATAAACATCTGTTTAACAAAAAAAAAACACAATAAAAAAAATCACATGTCATCACATTTATTTTTATCTCAGGGCCAATAATGTAAAGGTACCCCCAATGAAATCGACAACGAGAATCATTGCCAAAATTGAACATAACGGCACTTTAATGCATATTTCTTTGACCAAAGCATAAAATTCTTAAACTTAATTAAGAATGAACATCTGCTTAACAGAAAACAATAAAAGAATCACATGTCTTCACATCTATTATTATACCAGAGCCAATAATGTAAAGGTACCCCCTTAAAATGGACAACAAGAATCATTGCAAAGATTTAACGTAACGGCACTTTAATGCATGTTTCTTTGACCAAAGGTCTTCACATCTATTTTTATCCCAGAGCCAATAATGTAAAGGTACCCCTTGAAATGGACAACAAGAATCATTGCATAGATTTAACGTAACCAAAGATAACATCTTTATATTTAATTGAAAATAAACATCTCAAATGAAATCTAATTTGATAATACTTTGCATGAACTCTGCTTCATTCAATAGAAACAATGTATGTGTACTACATATATATGACTCATTTTCACATCACATGAACAGCCTTTGAGAAATTGATACATATATACAGTATGCATATATATAAAAACACACGATCTAAATTTTATAAACACAAAATTAAAAAAATAACAGTCTTATAGATTTGACAAATACTGTACAACTTTTCCAATGACAGATTTTGACTTTGACACTCTCGGTTTCTTAGAATCTTGCAAGTTCTCACTAAACACGTTATGAATGAGATCGTCGGTGCAGGTATACGTATGATCGTAGTTGGATATAGGCGTTAATTTAATTGCGGTGGAAGAGTCTGACGCGTGTTGCTTATCCCATCGTGCGTCTCTAGCCCGAGATAAATTGTTTAGACGTTTAAGTTTCGCTTCTTTACAATATTTTCCTTGGAGTTTATGCCGAGCCATCGGATACGCTTTTTGCACGGTATAAATCAAACCGATCACGGTCAAAAACGGTAAAATACGAAATGGTGAAACTGACCGATATTGGTTCCGTCTTTTACAATCGCAAGTGACGTAGAGCGAGTATGGCATTACTTTAAAACGCGATTGTACAATGCAATGTCTCCTATGTTTGTGTATTTGCTAAACACTGACGCTGAATATGACGTAACAATTCACTGTTTACATCAGTTACATAGCGTTTCCCGCGTTCAATAAATAGGCGGATCAAAAATGTCTAAAGTTAGAATACATGTACTTTGATTGAGCTCTGTCCTCACACGTTAGGTGCTAATATTTCGAGATATTTTTGCCCTGTTATGGATCTAGATACTGATGCCAATATGTTTTGCTTCGCCCTCAAACACGGTCACGCCGTAAGACATATTACAGATTAGTAACAAATATTGATATTAAGCTTTGATAAACCGATTTAACTTCGACGAGTTAAATCATACATGTATTATAATAACTTGACTAGAAATGTTTACATGTAATTCAACAATTATCGTAAATATTGATAAGAACACTACAGAAACTGATTTCAAAGATTCGTTCTTGACGCTTGACGTCAGTTGTTAACGTGGAAATGACATTTTTTGAAGATCGAATAGGATCCAAACCCAGCTAAATAGAGGATATCTATATTGCGTGTTTTGATATTTGGTTTATCCAACTCGTTGATAGGGTGTATTTATTCGCGAGGCTTGCTTCGCGAATAAATACACCCTATCAACGAGTTGGATAAACCAAATATCAAAATACGCAATTATAAAAATAGGAATAACGCCTGACTGTTGCACTTCTAGAAATGTGATAAGTTCCTCTGGATTCAATAGTTATCCTTTAACGCCTGACTGTAGCACTTCTAGAAGTGTGATAAGTTCCTCTGGATTCAATAGTTATCCTTTAACGCCTGACTGTTGCACTTCTAGAAGTGTGATAAGTTCCTCTGGATTCAATAGTTATCCTTTAACGCCTGACTGTTGCACTTCTAGAAGTGTGATAAGTTCCTCTGGATTCAATTAAATTAGAAGCAGGTCACGAAATTTCGGATATAATGATGTGTAAATTCTCATTCAGCTTTATTTTTTGTCCAATCAAAACAATTGTAAGAAATAAAAGTGGAATGATATGCATAATTGTCAGACTTTGCTTTGTTAAGATTGGATAATGAAGCATTTTGGTTGTGAATTTTTTTTTTAACAATCATATACATGTATAGCATATGTCGCAAATTGCATGTTTTCGGCTCGCTAATCGATATGTTTCTAGAGCACGAATTTAACACGTCCTATTAAACCAATGTGATGATCCACAGAAACTCTACACAAATATTTTCGTATACCAAACGCATTTAATAAAATATTGAACGGCAAAATTATATAAAAATACATATATATTACTGTAACGTGCCGGGCGTCTACCGTGTGTCTAGGCTCGTGCCCGGTTCACCCGAGTTTTATTGAACAATGATAAGCCCTATCTGGAGTACAACTAGTTGCAATATATACAAATATTATTGACACCTGTCTGGTGCTTAACGAAATACAACAAGTTAAACAATTTACAAAATATACATATATTCTATACACCTGTCTGGTGTCCTGAACCCCTGGTTATTCAACTGGTCTTTAATTTAAACAACTTGTCTTGTAAGTCACTGGCCTAACCACTTGCATATGCCAACTGTCTATAGCCACTTGCATGGGCCAGTTGCATATGACACTTGCCAATTGCCACTTGCATCAGCCAGTTGCAATGCCACTTGATATATAGCCACTTGCCGTATTATGCCAGTTGCATATCAAAAACCCACAGTGCTAATGATTCTAACACTGGAAATGAGATACGTTTTAACTATAGCTATGAATCACTTACTCACAAGAGCACCAATGTGATACTGTCAATAACTATCGTCTACTTCTATCAATTAGACAACGAACGAACCCTGGATCCAAGTGGCTGCTCACTATATATGTGTTCCAGCATTCACATATTAACAGGCTACAAGACTCTACATACCACAATCTAATTAGGGGGTTTAAAAAGTCTACCTGACTATCTACATATGCATAACTATTTTTTTTTGTTTTATTCTTTTATGATATCAATTCTTCTTAACTCTTTTTAATCAACAGACACATTAATTACAATATTTACAATTATTTTTGATTATACAGTCAAAGGGAGATAATTCACTGTCTGTTTCATTACAATGCTGAACTCGATGAAAAGGTGAGGGGAGGGGGGGGGGGCAACTCTAACAGACTTTCATTACGTACAGCCCAAAGTCGTCAGGTTCGACAGACGACATGTACAATACGAGTTACACACAGGTTGGTGGACGTAGTTCATGCGGGGATGGGGGACATAATGCACCAAAAGATAAGTAAAATTTACGCGCGCTAAAATATTTTCAAACGCAACGTTACGAATCTGTTCAGCATTATCTATATAAAACAGTGAGCATCATTAATAAACTATTTACAAGCACAATAAATACAAAGAATATACAAGAAAATATGCTCTTTTTACCGTACCGTACCTATACTGGATTCAGAAACTAGACAAAAGCCTTACAAACGGAGATACATCGCAGGATCCAGTAAACCCTATCTTCGCTCTCGCGAAAATATTAACTGCAGTGCTGTGAAGGAGACATGATTTACCATCTTCACAAGTCAAGTGTTATTGATTCGGTACCTCGCACTAACCCTTAACATCATTCGCTATATGAAAGGTGGGTACATTAGACCATTACGCAATTTACTATAAATAAAACATCCAATGAAATCACTGCATCTTGTTATGGTGTACATGGATACAAATGACGCGATCTCATACTGCTGTATTCTGTATACGCGCAATTGTAATATTCACACCATTAATTAGGTTTATTGATAGTAGATCAAGTTTGGAAACCTTTTTGCTGAAGACAATATTGCTTAAACGATCGAAATAGCCAAAACTGTACATAGGTATCAATACACGTGTTTTTATTTGAATCTCTCGTTTTGTGTTGTTATAAATAGAACCGCATTCCCATTGGTTCCCATTCTTTTGTGGAAACAATCAGAATGAGCCCAACTTTTATATAGCCACTGATATCAAGGGTTAGTGCGAGGTAACGAATCAATAACCCTTGACTTGTGAAGATGATAATTTACCAGAACGTACCCAAGAAGTGGTTAAATGAAACGTGGAGTCTCAAACATTCCAAAGAACGTTAAGTAAACATGACATCACAAAACTTTTTTTCAAATCAATAGCATCAAACACGTACGGGTTTCAACACTTTATGAGTGACTATCAATCATGACAAAATATAACTCTTAATCTGTATGCTTTGTGGGATTTATAAGATCAATCACTGTTCATTATCTTCACCTCTATAGGAGTTATGAGATTGATCATTGTTCATTATCTTCACCTCTATAGGAGTTATGAGATTGATCACTGTTCTTTATCTTCACCTTTATAGGAGTTATGAGATTGATCACTGTTCGTTATCTTCACTTTTTATGTATAACACTCTAGAACATGTTAAAGTTTACTATCAGAATTTCAAGCGATGGTGTTTCAAAATTTAGAATAGATAACAGAATGTATGATCATCAAAAGAGTGGATATGTAGATTTTATATGTCATTGGTTTTCCCAAATCTGCAGGTGGAATGTCATTATTTTTACATACTTAGTGTTGATGCTATTCATATATAGACTGCTGTTTTTAACCCTTTTCCATTGCACATTAACACGTCTAACGAAAGCATACGACTCCAAACTACTTTGATTTCATTGTTGCATATTATTAAAATAGCGTATTTACAGGGGTTTCAACAGTCTCATTTAAAGTCAGCATTTCACGAATTCTATGGTAGCTAGAACGATCTGATATACAGACATAACCCGTTGTTCGGTCGAATGCTGGCTGACACGATTCATACCAATTGTTAAGGCCTTCTTTACAAGCTGATTCTGTCTACAGATTACTCTGTTTACCTGATCAAGATATAGGGCTCACGATGGCTGTCACCGGTTAACAGGGGATGCTCACTCCTCCTGGGCACCTGCAGGCATGCCATGGAAGCCATCTTAGGACTAAGAGATATCTTAAGATAAACTTAGAATGTATCTTAGTCCTAGGTGAGGCCACTGAATCCGTCCTAACTTAAGGTATATCCTAAGATTTATCCTAAAGTTAAGACATCACTAGACCCGTCCTAAGATGAATTTAAGATATTTTAAACTTTTTATGTTTAACTGTGGCTTCCGCACGAGCCTAAATGTGTGTGCAAGGGAGGGGAATCCGGAGTGACCGTATCTTAAGATATTACGACAATCACTTAGATTAGATGTTCTCAGATGAACATGCACAGCATCGTGAGTAAATACCGACTCACGCGGCCAATGATCCACAATACATGTATATTAATGTACTTTGTTTCAAACAACATTCACTTCCAGCGTCTCTCTAAATAATGGCAGCTCTCCGCTTTTATGTCAGTGGAAGTTTTCAAGAGATCGTCGCAATATTTCAAGACAAACACAGGAAATTATATTAATGACGCTACAAATTGCTTAGTCGGAATTTCCAAACAATACACATACATGCCAGTTGATGTTACAGAATTAAGCCAAATAAAAAAAGTTTTTAAATTAAATTTCTCATTTTCCAAACATTGTTGGAGCAATAGATTGTATTCATTTTAAAATCAAATCCCCATTCACCAATGAACACATGCAGGTATATGTAAACGGAAAAATCAACACATGCAGGTATATGTAAACGGAAAATTCTATATAAAATTGAATGATCTTACTTGTTTTCTATTACATGTATATCTATATGTAAGAAATTTAAAAAGAACGTGATGGGGAGATTTTTTTAAATTATGCATATTTTTTAGAGTCTTGCAGTGGTGTAATCACTAAGTCGGGAGTAGTAGTGGTTTTGTTCCTCAAGCCTCACTCCGGTGTGTGTGTTACTTTTAAAAACAAAATTTAACAATATTACCTTGCATGATCATATACAATCTTACAAGTCATCAAAACAGTTT
This sequence comes from Ostrea edulis, assembly GCF_947568905.1. Classification (NCBI taxonomy): domain Eukaryota; kingdom Metazoa; phylum Mollusca; class Bivalvia; order Ostreida; family Ostreidae; genus Ostrea; species Ostrea edulis. The sequence continues at coordinate 62,668,856 of NC_079172.1, read as the reverse complement.
GAAACCACTGCTTGATATCATCGTCCTTTGGTCTGTAGTTTTACAATTCTTAAGCACTTTCCTAAGTATCTCTTAAATCTATCCTAGTTAGGATTTGTCCTAAGTGAGTTTCTATGTCCATCTTAAGATATGTCTTAGGACCATCCTAAGAATCACCCACAAACATATCTTAAGTCATGTTTTAGGAATATTTCTAGGAAACCTTCGATAGCATGCCTGCTGATCTAGCCTCTGGTGTGTCTGGGGGTCCGTGTTTTTTCCTACCTTTTGTATTCTTTGGGAAGTACTAAAATGATCTTTGTTCTTTATCTTTGACTTTCACTTGGCTTTAGATATCTTGATTTAAGTATTTTGATAAGTGGTTGTTTTTCCTGAATTGTGAAATGACTTTTTAAAAATCTGAATCAATTGTGCAATTGCGTTAAGCACATACATGAAAGGTGAAGATAACGAACAGTAATCAATATCATAACTCCTGTAAGAAATACAATAGAGAGAGTTGGGCAAACACGGTCCCCTGGACACATCAGAGGTGGGATCAGGTGCCTAGGAGGAGTATCGCGGTAAGCATCCCATGTTAACCGATCAGTCCTGCCGTGAGCCCTATATCTTAATCAGGTAAACGGAGTTATCCGTAGTCAAAATCAGTGTGCCAAGAACGGCCTAACAATCGGTATGAAACACGTCAAACAGCATTTTACCCAATGATAGGTTGCATTGGCAAACTAGATCCTTATAACAATCATAGAATTTACGAAATTTATTTTTCTTATGTTCGGACCACCTTTGAATACTCAAATATTGTTTGGGAAAATTGTATAGAAAAGAAATGCAAATTTACTTGAAGATGTTCAAGTTGTAGCAGCACGAATAATTACAGGTTTAAGGGTAAACTCATCAAGATCGATACTTTATAATAAAGTTGTATGGGATATCTTAGCAATAAGAAGGAAAATACATAAACTTGTGCTATTCAACAAGATAGTTCATGGATTAATCCCCCAATATTTGCAGGACTTACTTTGACCATGTATTTTACCTGCTAACTCTTATTCATTAAGAAACCAGGATACTCTAAAATTTAACATTCCAATAGCGAAAACAACTTCGTATATGAATAGCTTTATCCCTTTGACTATAAAATTGTGGAATGACCTACCCTTGAATATTCGAAGTCTTCCAACACTAATATCTTTCAAAAGTGCCATCAAAAGTATATACATTGTATTCCATTAAACCTAAAAATTAATTTAACTATGACAATCGATAAGCAGATATACTGCATTGTCAATTGCGAAATAAAGCTAGTAATCTTAATGCTGATTTATCTAAGCACTTTCTTAGGGAAAATCCTAATTGTGACTTGTGTCAAAATAGTCTTGAAACCACACTTCACTTTTTTCTGAAGTGTCCAAAATATTGTACACAAAGACAAATACTGATACAAAGTTTTAATGATCGACAATTAAAATTACCTTTATCTTTAGAACTTATTTTGTATGGTGACAATAATCTCAGTTATAACCAAAATATTGCAATTTTCAGAATTGTACATGAATTTATTTTGTCTGCAAATAGATTTGTTTAATTTCTTTAAATCTTTCATTCTCATACCACAGAACCAACTTGTTTATATCTGTTTCCTGTGTCTATATCTATATTATATTTATAGTCATACACCAAGCTGTAACTTGTCATAGAAATGGAACCCGTTAAACATATCAATGTATATAATATTATATTACTTCATTATCATGATAACTATATCTGTATGACCTTGACCATGTATTTGTATGGAGAGGGCTTATATAGACAACGTCAGTTGTCCAATCCTTTTATGTATTATACACATAATAAGATATTGTTAAAAAAATAGAATTTGCGAAATTCTGACTTTGAACGAGACTGTTGAAACCCCTGCACCATGAATAAAGCAGATCAGCTAACAAAGCAACACAATTCGTGCCCATGGTATTCCCAACAGACTGTTGGAAAACCTGATCAACAAATACCACGATGATATTGTCATTGAGGAACTCCAGCATAATTTTAATTTCAACGTCATAGTACTTGTGTGTGGAATCAGTGGTGTTTGACTAAGTAATATTTTGGGTGACTGATCACTGGATATGAGTATTTCCGTTTTCCATATTTGTTGAAGAAGCAACTGTCTATGGTGTCAAAAAGTCTAGTTTTAAATTTATCGCGAGGAATGGTCGTGTAAAGTGTTGAAAAGTCAAACGTTTTGATGTTGATTTGAGAAAATTTTAGCGATTTCAGGTTTACTAAAAGTTCTTTAGAATGTTTTAGAATGCATATTTGATTTACATCATTTCTGGCATATGTAGTCGCACATTACGCTTGAGTTTCCCCTTCACAGCTGTTAATATTTTCGTGAGAAGCAAAGATACATACATGTAGCGATAGAGACAAAAGTATCACATATAAACTATCCTGAGTTTCGTATTATCACATATAAACTATCCTGAGTTTCGTATTCTTTATGGGAGCTGGTCCTTGTTTGTTATCTGCACTTTTTTCTAAACAAGTAGCGAATGATAAATACCATCATCAGTGTAGATTCACCCAAAATGTCTTCTTTTTAAAAAAAATCTTTATATCTTTAAAGGCCGTAAAAATTTCAACGTTATTGACTTCCCTCTCTAATATGCTTTTTAATTACATGGAATGCAACATATGTCTGTTTATACACTAAAACTATAGTAAAACTTGATGGCTTTACTTTAGGCCCAATCAAGAAATCGGTTTTCAGTCGTCGTTATATTTTGTAAAAACACGATTTTGATAATTCATTATCATTTAAGACGCTGCATACTGCTTCAAAGAAAAACAAAACCATCAAATCAATTCTAAATGAAAAGTAGCTTCAGATTTCTTGGTAGATAGCAGTCTGTTGAGCTTCTGAATTCATCTACATTCGCTGAGCTGTGTGTTTTGGATTTGACGTCTACAACATATTTTGATTTTGTTGCAAAAAAATTATCGACTAATCCCTTTTGAATGTAGCTAAACGAATGTAAGAGTACAACTCACAAGGTTAAGCTAAAATAAGATTTAAATGCTTTGTTTTATTTTCTTGGTCGGTGCTTATCGATGTGATTGCTCATTAAATCCCACTTTATTGCCCTCTTCTTTGACATTTCCCAGAACACATAAGGACATTTTAGGGATCCCCTCATTCAATAGAAACAGTTATTATAGTATATACTAGCTGCAGAACTGTAGCTCTTTGAAAAAAATTGGGACGGAACAGAGAGCTACAGATCCACCCCTTATAGAAACCTTCGATTTACGGCGCACAAAAAGCTGCGCACGGTTGAGGCATGATATCGTTGTATTCTTGTGTTGCTGTCTCATAAATTCAATATCGAAACATTCTTAACATATTTTCCGACTATACTTGTGTCCAAACATACCTTCAAATATTAATGAAAGTCCCATACGACCCGAAAACTCACATCTTCAAATGATTTCGTTGGTTGACGTAGCCATATTAGGTATGATAAGTCATTTCTGTTTGTACTATATTGATTGGTTACATTTCTGTATATACTTAATTCGCATTAACTTACGTTTAATGCGAATTAAATTCTTCATGTGGACGAGGCATTACGTAATTGATTAACTCGTAATATGTAACCTTATATATTGTATCTGATACTCAGAAGAAAAAAAAAGACAATTTAATTTTCACGATTTCAAAAATTATGTTTAGACTACATGTACAATTTATTGACAGATAAAAAAAATATGAGGCTTGTCCTTAGTACTGGGGAATCCTACAGGGATTTAAATGGCAAATACACAATAAGAGTATAAATATAGATGAAGGTAAGTTCTACGTCACGAGTGCTGGCACGGAGCTCTGATTAGGTAAAATTCCCGCTTCGGTGCAACACCCTCTTTAATGCGAAGTAAAACTTAATGCGCATCCCTGTGAACGAGGCATTAAGTTCTAAAAATCCTATGGAATTGAACAGCAATAGCATAACAACTTGTTCCAAATATTATTATCAATGTAAAATCCTGTTAGCTCCTGTGCTTTTGAGCAAAACTGCGCAGTATGCTACAACTAAATATTTACTGGTTCAATACTGATCCCATTGGTGCAAACATATTACACATCTATTATTGAACCCTATCCAGTTGAAATTTTTTGTGTCAATTCAAATTTTGAAAGGGTTTTACAGGGACTATATTTTGTGGCGGAAGGATTGATTAATCAAAAAGTTCTAAATCTGCGTGATGTTACAGTTTCTGTTTCATCCAATGTATCTTTTATTTTTATACTCCTTTCCGTGTATTTTAGTTTTATAATTCATGATACAAGTAGTTGAGAGTTGGAACTAGTTCAAATGTTGTAATTCATTAAATTTGGTTGATGTAATTTCCAAAGAGAATACCGATTCCTTAAAGAATTTAAATTAATTTACTCGAAATTTTTGTATCAGAATTAAGTATCTTCGCCAATAACTGGAGAATATGATTTTTAAAGTTCCACATTAAATTTTAAGACAAGACATTGGAAATTACTTTTAAACTCCCAAATTTGAGATCTTGATTTTTTTTCTCGCATATTAAGTACGAAAAGGTCGTTGTTTATTTCTCTATTACTTGTCTGTTTTGTTTTCATCTGTATTGTTAGAAGACATGGTCATGTATCTATCTTATGTAATGATTGATTTGTGTTGCCTATGTTGTGTTGACACCAACAGACAAATCAAGTTCAATATTGAACTTGAGTTAATTTTAAGTGCTAAAGGTCATGTGTAGAACATTGTAGCTCAATAAGAAGCATTGTGACCCCAGTTTTCTTTTTAATTTCCCATTTCTCCTTCAATGTAGAAATAAAAAGTACACTTGTGAAAAAATTGACATTACTCCAAATTTCAGGTGCGAACCTCTTTAAGGAAAACATCTTGGAAAAGTACATCATCTACACCCTATTGATAACTATATATGTATGTAAGGATGGCAATCGGTCAAAATTTTATAACCGATTACTCGTAAATCGAACAAAAATCTTATTTTTTGGTAATTTTATTTAAAATTATTCAAGTCATATTCATACGAACTAACTTATAAAAAAAAAACAATGTTTAATTACCGGTATGACAATGTGGAAAAAACATGCATGAAGATAAAGTTTGATACGATAGTTACAGTGGTCTGATTTGAACAACATCGTCCTTAATATCACTTCTGCACTCGTAGTTTTTATTTTTAAAAATGATTAACATCAACTACTAATAACAAAAGGCGGTTTCTGAGATTAATTACAAGCTCTCTATTTCCGTCAAATGAGAGGTGAAAATAACAATCTCATAATTTCTATAAGGAATACAAAATAGAGAGTTGGACAAACACGGACCCCTGGACATACTAGCTTTAAATATATACATTGTATAAGGAAGGGCAAAGGTTTAATTCACGAAAGAATTGTCACGTGGGCGGAGATTTTAACCAATCAGAATTACTCATCGTGAGCTCAAGATATAATATATAGAACACACAAGGCTGCTGCACCGCAATTCTGTTTGTTGCACAAAATGAGCATATACTGTTTAGAGGTAAGTGTGTTTTTATTTGTTTCGACTCATTTAAACTAAATGGTGAAAAATGGTAGTGAGTGTAAATTTAGTTAAAGTAATAAATACAAATTAACTCATGAATAGATGGAAAGTTGAAATAACGAATAATGATCAATCTCATGTAATCGAAGCTATGTTACATCACAAAGAATGAAACACTATGTATATGAGATAGGATACATGAAATTTTTGATAAACCCATTAATGTTACTTTACTTAAAGTTTACTGTTCCAAATCTTTAAATTTGCCATATGCTTGACTGAAGAATGCTTATTTTCATATGCATACCAAAATTTAATCGAAAATAAAAATGAATTAATTTACTGTTTACCCGCGCAGAAGAAAATAAAGTCCTTCTGACTCAAAATATATCCAAATATCTTTAAAATCAATCAAATTACATGCAATCATTAAATGTTAACCAGATTAAGCTACATTAGATTGTCGATTTGCATTGCTTTCCGAATTTGCTCAGGCAGCAAAATAGTTTTTATCATTAATATCAAATTTACAGACTGTGCTATCCAATATTATTATATATCTAATATGCTCCCTTCAGATTCTATAAAAAGTATCTAGATTTTTTAGTGTAGCATAAACATAATGTAAATGATGGGTACTATTTAACCTCAACGATGACGTCATGACTGCGTCCTCGATGAATTTTACGTTCTGTCTATGTTTTGGAAATGTCTACCCTTTGTCGTTGTATAAAGGCATACTTAATAGTATGTTAGGTCCACTTTACCACAGAAGGGCATTGGGCGGACACATTTTCCGATATTTATTCATTACCTCATATACATTCTGTTCGTACATTTTGGATCAGCTCTTTGGACGAATAAGGCATGTCCTAATTCGCTCCACTTTTAACATTGATTGGCAAGCCTAAAGACCAAAAAACATGTAGTCTGCGTTGTAAATACGTTTGTAGATTAGTGTAGTTGTAGTGCTAGATGTATTTATATGTAGTTTTTGTTATTATTCTCTGTTGATATTTCCCACATTATGTAATTCTTTTCGTTTGTCCCGAAGAAGGGACGGGTCGTCCCGAAAATTTGACAATCTGGTTGTTCGTGTCGTTGGTCTTTTTAGTGCTTTGTATAATTTTTTGTATTTGACCTTGTATCTACGTTGTGGATCCGACACTTTGAGGTATCGGGTGTTGTTGGAACTTTAGTGCATTTATATATATATATATATATATATATATATATATATATATATATATATATATCTATCTATCAGAAAAGCTTTGACTTCGTATGCATTTTTCCAAACAGATTCCTTTGGTAACAGGAATGTCTGACCTGACCGGCGACACAAGAAGAAGTCAATATAGCTCACGTAAATATAGATATGAGAGAGAGAAAAAGAGAGATAGAGAGGACAGACAGACAGAAAAATTTCCTGATCTGTTCTCTATTATCTGTTTTTATATGATTATTGTACATTTTCAAAAATCCTTGTAAATGTGTATCTATCTTATCCATATATCTATCTATCCATAATTCTATGGCAAATGTGATGACTTTAGGTCGCCATCGTTACCTTCCCAAATCCGATAGGCTATTTTCTTCCCAGGAGTGGAGTTATCAAATGTGATACTTCATATTTTATTCTTAGAAATAACATTGGGTTTTTACAATTTGAAAGTGCACAAGAATAGGCGGATGTATTTGTTCTTTAAGAAACTTTTAGGGGGTCAGACCCACCCCCTTTCTACCTATCCAGTATTATCATGAGTCATCTCCCATGCATAAACAATCAACGCGCCACAATTAAATATATAATCTTCTGGTATATTTATATGGTTATTGAATAATGAAAATCCAAGAATCATTGTGTTTATTTTCAAATTCATTGTATTGTGACTAGTTTATGTGAGAGAGTAGAATAATGATACTGTAAACAGGGAAATATTCACTTGGGTTTTATTTTCGCTATGTTGGTGATTATATAAACGATCTCGAAAATGAAATCATCGCAAAGTGCCATTCAAAGTATTTGTAAGTAAACACGAAGTATTAGAAAGGGTTTCTCTGCGAACTTTGATCCATCGTGAAATACCGAACGCTAAAAATCGCAAAATTTTAGCCTCGCGAAATTAAAGCCCTTTACAGTATAGGGCATGTCAGACGTGTGCAAATTCAGATATAACCTGTCCGTCTGTCTCACTATCTCCGCTCTAAAAAAAGTTCCATTTGTTTTTAAAATAAGATTTTGAATTAAGAAAGCTGAAGAAAACGAACAGTGATCAATCTCATAAATCCCATAAGCAATACAAAATAGATAGTTGGGCAAATACGGATCACTGGTCATACCAGAGGTGGAATCAGGTGTCTAGGAGTAAGCATCCCCTGTCGACCGGTCACACCCGCCATAAATCGTTAATTGATAGTAATACAATTAGTCAGAATGGAAAGTAATCAATAATCATCCGAAGTAATGGTAAAAGTAAATAGTAATTACAATCCATTTACTTTTAAAAGGGTCCCGTGGGGATCCGGGTTAGAATAGGTCCTCATTACCCCCTTGCTTGTCGTAAGAGGCGACTAAATGGGTCGGTCCTTCAGATGAGACCGCAAAAACCGAAGTCCCGTGTCACAGCAGGTGTGGCACGATAAAGATCCCTCCCTGCTCAATGCCCATAAGTGCCGAGCATAGGCCTAAATTTGCAGCCCTTCACCGGCAGTGGTGACGTCTCCATATGAGTGAAATATTCGAGAGGGACTTAAACAATAATCAATTAATCAATCATTTAAAAGATTTAATAAATATTCAGAGAATAACTTATTTTATAATGAATCTTATTACTTGGTAAATAAACTACTAATCCCTAATAAGTAATTACATAGGAGGAAAAAGTACACAAGCGGCTTAGTCGTTGTAGGTGGCATATATCTTGCTACGGAATTTTTGGGACATGACGGAACAACCGTTTAAAATTGACTTTTATGCACCCCCGTCACGGGATAGTAACCAGTTGTATGGCAAAGTTGACATCGATACAAAATGGTATTTCGCTAGGAGACTATCCGTAAAAGAGCTACTTGTATGCGCAGTCCAAAAGAGAGGAAGAAGCCTGACGATCCAAGTCACTATTGGTGCTCAGTACCTGATGACGATCCATGTCACTATTGGTGCTCAGTACCTGATGACGATCCATGTCACTATTGGTGCTCAGTACCTGATGACGATCCATGTCACTATTGGTGCTCAGTACCTGATGACGATCCATGTCACTATTGGTGCTCAGTACCTGATGACGATCCATGTCACTATTGGTGCTCAGTACCTGATGACGATCCATGTCACTATTGGTGCTCAGTACCTGATGACGATCCATGTCACTATTGGTGCTCAGTACCTGATGACGATCCATGTCACTATTGGTGCTCAGTACCTGGGTGTAAAGCAGATGGAAGTTCTCTCTCTTATCCATGCCGTCATTATCTTCTTTCATTTCTATGTCCTTGAAATTTATTTCCTTCGCCTGCTCACATGATTTAATCAAATGCGATTTTCTGTAAATGGTTGCAGTGGTTTTCTTTCTAGGGAAGATAGCATTTTAATGCAGACACTTGATTGCAATTGAAGTCTTTCATGCTTTTTACTTAGAATGGATAAAAAATTCGATAATGACAGGCGGTTTCTTCGTGTCTCTCAAAATGTTCTGGAATAGCGTGAGGGCAACCATTTTTATTTAGATGAAAGAAAACAACTTCAGAAAAAATATCTTAAGGGGAAAGCCAATCAAAATTTTTTTTTACATGATAAATGATAGGATTAATTATATGATAAAGATTTGTCATACTATTCTTTTGATATACGGCCTAGATAAGCTTCAGTACTAATTTTAAAACGTTAACAATTGAAATTCCCGCCATCTATAGAGGCTTCCATGATGCGGAACACTTTTGTATTCAAGACCACAAAAATCAAAAATTTTGACGTCACACCGTCTATTCCGGTTTTGATGAGATCAAACATGTGCATGTGGTAGATTTTACAAATACATTGTAAATGGTGGATGCCTTTCTGTCAAGCAGTTTTAAAATTACACTAATGCGAAGAGGAGATGTGAAAAAAGTCCCCTCCCGCGAAATTCCTGACCCAACAAAGTCATTTAAAAAGAAAATACTATGTAAACTGTGGATCCATCATTTGCGTAATGATAAGTTGAGGTTTGAGACATTTACATGTACTTGTATGAAGAAACGAGTACCATCTGCCTGGTATGCGACTTGACTGAACGTCTTCTTTTCTTAAATTCTTCTTGCGAAGGAACGAGCTCAAATATATACGGCTCCAAACTTAACTGTTCGTGACTTGTAATGTTTACAGTGCAGTTGATGAAATAAACCGGAACCGACGGTGTGACGTAATAAATTAAACTTCAACAGCCGCTCTCTTAGCGGCGGGTAATTTGAAATATAAAATAGATTAATATTAATTTAATTGCTAAGCAAGGATTTTTATTGTTAAAGACTGTCATTTACGATATCAGTAAGTAATACTTTATTCATAAAGGCAACAATGTGGTTAGGGTTGCCGTTCCCTTTAATTTAATAACGCTTAGGCTGTTGTAAAGTAACAATGATTTTTAACGTAATTTAAGTTATATGTAAGAGTTTTAATAACACAGAAAAAACGATGGACTAATATGATTTTAAGTTTTTCCAGAATAAAGGAAAATATATGATAAATGATGGAAATTATTTGTTCGAAAATCAGATTCATTGTTTTCTTAAATATAGATTTCATTACTTAATTTCACAGGACGATGGATGGCAGTGTTAGTAATCAGTGTTCTCTCTCATGCAATTCATGGTAAGAATAACATAATTTGTTCGTTTATAATGAGCTTATCTTTCTTCCCCTTTTTTCATTTTTACCTATAGATCATTTATACGATATTTTTTGCCATTATGTTTTTCTCTGAAAAGTAATATTGCCGCTGAAGATTACAATGAATAGAAATGAGTCAATCAGTTTAAACGTTATCTTCGTTGGAACTTTTTTCCTACTATCTGAACTTTATTTGTGCTTCCCTTGAAACTATACACGTGACCCAAAAATAGGCAGATTCATATTTATGTCTCCCTTTTTTTTTTTTTTTTTGTACTTTCCGTCTGTCCGTCCGTCCGCCTGTCTGTCACAAAATCTTGTGAACGCTTCTCCTCCTCTATGGCCTATTGGATAGACTTGAAACTTTGAACAGTGCTTCATTGCCATTTGTAGATGTGCATATTGGTGGGACAGGAGGATCCATTTATTTTCCTAAAAGTTATAATGGATCTAAGAGGGGTGGGGGATTTAAAATAGTTTGTGAACACTTCCCCTATATGGCTTATCGGATAGATTTGAAACTTTATATAATGCTTCATGGCCATTTGTAGATGTGCATATTGTCGGAACAGGAGGCTCCATTTATTTTCCTAAAAGTTATAGTGGGTCTAAGAGGGGTGGAGGATGTTAAAATATCTTGTGAACGCTTCTCCTCCTGTATGACTTATCTGATAGACTTCAAATTTTCTATGATACTTCAATGCCATTTGCAGATGTGCATTTTCCAGGGATAGGAAGATCCAATTGTTGTCCTTAAAGTTATAGTGGATCTGAGGGGTGGAGGGTGTAAAGTAGTTTGTAAATACTTCTCCTATGTGGCTTATCGGAGTTCATATTGTCTATGTTCCTGCTCACGCTTTCTACTCCATACCATTCAGTACATTAAAGGGAGGTTTCATTTTGAACACTTCCAATTTGGGGAGCTGGGTAGACATTTGTTTTTTTAAAAAAAATCTCTAGTTGTGCAATTATTATTCCCTTTTAACTATGGGTATTCGTAAAACTATTTCAAAAGTCTGGAACAAAATCGTGACATTGAAGAAAAACGGTTCACTTTTCTGGTCACAACAAAAAGCAAATTCTCTTGTCTTGAAATTTACATATTATCTAGCTATTAAATGGAAATCCGTTTATAAAAGGATCAAGCTAATCATCAATAATTAGAATAAATCCGAAGACAACTGTAAAAATCAAATACAGAATTCAAGCAATAAATTTATCAAAACTGAATAATTTTTCACGTTCAAATATTACAAACTTTGTTTATTTATGATGATTTGTACATAGGTCAGCGATATAATATATAACATTATCAGTGATATAATTATAACAATTCTTTTTTCTTCGCCTAAAACATATCATATAGTATCAATGATTTCAAGGTGCTCCTGACAATAGAGGAAACGAGTTCATAATTGGTTTCATGGAAAATTTGGGAACCTCCACTGATGTCGAAGTCTTTGTTACGACCACGCGTACAGTAACCGTTAACGTCATTGTCACTACGCCCCGATACTCCTCGTCCATCAACGAACAATTCAGCGTCAAAGCTGGAGAGGTCAAGCAACTTTTTTTTCCACCCGAAATCCGACCGACCAGCAATAGTAAAGTACCTAATGCCGTACACGTGAAGGCGGACGACGACGTCGTAATATACGCCGTGAACAAAGAAATGTTTTCTAACGATGCGTATCTGGGCATTCCGGTGGACGTTTTGGGAAAAGAGTACTATGCCGTTACTTTCTACCCACCAACACGGCAGTGCGAGCTAATGATAGTTGGAATTGAGGATGGAACCACCATTAAAATAAGATTTCCCGCCAAAATGCAGCAGTCGGTCTCGTGGAATGGACATTCTTATGGCGCCGGGAGTACCCTAATGGGGACCGTTGATCGCTTTGACACATGGCAGCTGATTTCAAAAGGAGACCTAACGGGAGCATACATCGCCTCCGACAAAAAAATTGGCGTTATCAGTGGAAACAAGAGAACAGAAATTGGGAGAGGGTATAATTCCGATCACTTATGCGAAATGATGGTCCCAGTCGACAGATGGGGAAATAATTTCATATCTGTTCCAATTCCAGCCAGAACGGTGGGAGACAAATTTAGATTTATTGCCAGTGAAGTAGGAACCACAATAACAATTTCTGGTGGACACACGGAAACCATTACTCTGGCCAGTGCCGGTGACTTTATGGAGATTGATGTCGACTCTACAGCTTACTGTTCCATTAATACGAATAAAGCTATTATGGTTGTCCAGTTTGTACTCAGTCAACAGTCAGACGAGGAACTGTCCGATCCAGCTATGATGATTCTTCCTCCCATTGAACAGTTTTCTGCCGACTATACTTTCACCACACCTAAATACTCTATACCACCTGCTACCTACGACAGTTTTTTTATGTTCGTTATCAGAGAGGATGACAAGGATGGCCTGAAAGTTGACGGGACCTCTTTCCCCTCTTCCACTGTTTATCACCAGGTAACACACAATGGGATCACTTACGCTGCAGGCTACATCGAGGTTGCAGAGGGTACACACACTGTGCGTCACGATTCTCCAATCAAAGTTTTTGGTGGATATCTATACGGAAAAGCCAAGTATGAAACCTACGCCTTCTCAACCGGAACTCGACTTGCTCCCATCAACACAGTAAGGAATAGTAAACTAACTCTTTAGTGTAGAATTTTTGAGAAGTATTTTATTTCAAATTTTTGTTAAAGTGTAAGCAATATTTTTCCAATTCATCTTTGACCACAGTGTCAAATGAATTTTCATTCAAGAGTGAAGGAAAAAAAACCTTTTGATTACTTGTTGTATGTAAATGTTTTCTTTAATTAGCCATGCGATCTAACAACCACTGAGATTGGTGATGGTTTAGACAATGACTGCGACGGTTTGATTGATGAAGAAGCCTGCTGGGACAGCAACACAGGTAACACGTCTGTGAATTTTATTGCATGTTAATTGATAGACTGTTGGCTAAATTACGCGTTTATAGCTGTACAAGCATTCCATTTCCTTGTCTCATCCTGCAAGAATGACTTTCAACGGATTTCAGATGATGACGGTGATTCGAGAGAAGATGAGGACTGTGCAACTCCGCCACTAGGTGAAACATACCGCTTTACAAGTGTAATGTACGAATATGTAAATCATCTCAAATATACATGTATATCAGTACGTACGTTTTATATTGACAGTTGATGGTAAATGGGCAGACTGGAATCAGTGGAGCGCATGCTCAGTAACATGCTTCTCCACCACTGGTGCGAGCAACAATGGTTTTCGATCCCGAGAAAGAACGTGTACAAACCCTGCCCCAGCGTACGATGGAAAGCAGTGTGTCGGTCAGAAGTCGGAGGTTGAAGCTTGTTTAGTCACCAATGTAGATATATATTGCCCAGGTATACAAACTTATTGACGTATTTTCACTATTTCTAAACGTTTTTAAGTACAAAACCTTAAGAATCACATTATCTTGATTAGGTGATGGTGGAAGGTATAAATATCATTTACTTAGATTATAAGCTGTGAAAAAAGATTCTTCAAAGATAAAACCTCTGCTCATCCGCTGCTCCCCCAAATGACCTACTTACTATCAAGGTCTCAATTTTGCTCATTGTTTTCAAAACATAAACAAACCAAAGAAGTTGTTCTCTAATTTAGAATATCAGTAAGACATCAATTTAGTTTTTGATAAATTCTATAATCGGAATTATTGTTTAATTTTTACTGCAGACTGCACAAAACCTTGGCTAGTGAAAACGATTACAAAATGATAATTTAAAAAAAAAATAGAAATTACTTTAAAATCCACATAAAGGTTTAGAACAGTCATGTGGATGAACGAGTTATGGTTAGTTGAATTTACGAAGAAATCGTGAACTTAAGAAGGTTGGAAATACTCTTAAGCGTCGTCATCATGATTATTATGCCCTTATAAACAGACGTTTTTCAGTCGGTGAATGCATACTAAAACTGACAGCTTTGAAAACAAAGCTGTAAAATATTGACGATATTTTGCGGCATGCTGATTTAAACAAGACTGTTTAGTTAGTATTAGTATTAGTTACAATGTGTGAACGTTAAACCCTGCAAAATCAGCTTATTTGCCATGAACCTGATTCGATTAAAATCTAATGATGCATAATTATGAAATTGATTACTATTCGTTATCCTCACAAAGCGCTCAGTTGAGAAGCATAAACACCACATATGCAGATGATAATGGAATATTGCTAGTTGTGTGGAAAGTTGATGATGGAGAAGTTGAAGTTATCCGGTTTGTCTTCAAGTTGAGTTGTTACTTTAACATGCAAGGTGAAGATAACGAACAGTGATCAATCTCATAACTCCTATAAGCAATACAAAATAGATAGTTGGAAAAACACGGACCCATGGACACACCAGAGGTGGGATCAGGTGCCTAGGAGGAGTGAGCATCCCCTGTTGACCGTTCACACCCGTCGTGAGCCCTATATCCTGATCAGGTAAACGGAGTTATCCGCAGTCAAAATCAGTGTGCCAAGAACGGCTTAACAATCGGTATGAAACACGTCAGACAGCATTTGACCGAATGTGAGGCTGTACTGACGAAGTAGATCGTTATAACGACCATAGAATTTGCGAAATGCTGATTTCAATCGAGACTGTTGAAATCCTTGTACCATCAACTTGTTTGTCAGTAGCTTACCTCGATTTCAAAACTGACTAAACGCAGAACAAGCTCTTGCATATCGAATCAGTTGAGATATATAAACACCATATGCAGGTGATAATGGAATATTGCTACATTAATATTGGAAGTTGACGATGGAGAAGCTGAAATCATCCCGTTTGTTTTTTTTTAAACACGTCAGACAGCATTTGACCCAATGCGAGGTTGTACTGACGAAGTAGATCGTTATAACGACCATAGAATTGCGAAATTCTGATTTCAATCGAGACTGTTGAAATCCCTGTACCATCAACTTGTTTGTCAGTAACTTACCATCATTCCAAAAGATATCAAAATATGAATGATAGATATTGATCGTTGTAATATTCCTTCACTTGAAAAACAACGCAAGTGATAGTTGTTTTTTTTATACTCTATCTAATAAGAACAACGTACATGTATATATACATCATGACTATATGGTAACAAAGTCAGAGCCCAAGTGTCTTAATTAACTTTTAACCACTGCATAATTCTGCTGAGCCTACGAAACAGGGAATAGGAGTGACCCAATAATAAAAGTGTTAATAGAGTTTCGGGAGAGTCAAAGACGTAATGCTGAATAAACTTTCAATTTCAATTAAGGGGTCACAGCTATATTGTGGTACACTACAGTCGTTATAGATCTTTCGTTGATAAGATATTTATTTGTGATACGTTAGTCGTTTGCTAAATCGTTTACTTGTAACATGACCCAGCAGTCCCCGTTATGTTTTGCTTTGTGTTAGACATAGTAAATGAACTCCATTAGTAATCATAGTGTCAGATATATTGGTGGTAACCTTGCATGTGTTTGAGAGGTCAGACAATGTACACATCAAAGTGATGCAAACAACTGAATATTGTATCATCATTAACAGACAGTACTAGAAGTTGCAAGGACATTTTGGATCTTGATCCAGCCACAAAAGGAGAAGATGGTGTATATAATATACATTATGGAGGTCAGAAAAAGGAAGTGCTCTGCGATATGACTACGGGCGGAGGGGGTTGGACGGTGAGTTCATAGATAACTTCTTGATGTAAAAAAAAAAATTCATTACGATTGGTCTCAGTTTTATAGGCTCCGCCTCAAATATTGGCAGTAACTGCTTAGCTGATTAGTTAACAATTAGTATGTTGGGTTTTTTTAGATGAGTTATGGAATTCAATGAATATAAAGTATACCCACGTGACATTTATCGTTGGTTCAGTGTTGAAATAGGTAGAGTATTAGTTACACGTTAAACCTCAATGTTTATGTAGAGTATTAGCTACAATGCGTGAACGTTAAACCTCAATGTTTATGGCAATGTTGAAGATGAAAATTCTTTGAGCGTTAAATCTTCCGTGATATTTCAACGTTGTTTCAACTTTCATGTGCAACCCAAATTCAACCTTAATTCAACATGGAAGTGACTGCTGGATGGAAAACTGCACGAAATGTGAATGGGGGTCTATCAAGTGTTATTTCAAACAATGTTTAACAACCGTTCAGATTGTAGACTGATCTTTTTATTGCTTTATAAGCTGACTCCTACTAGGCACTTGATCCCATTTCTGATATCTCCAGGGTCCATACTTGTCATATTCTCTTCATTTCGTACTTTGTACAGTACTTATGAGATTGATCACTGTACGTTATCTTCACCTGTTCGTGTTTCAAAGAAAAATTGAGTATAATTTCTCTATCTAGATTGACAATACTCAGACATATCACAGAATATATATCATGTTTATTTGAGTTTCCTCAGTTGTAAAAGCATGATATTTCTATCTTTGAATACGTATGCAGATCATCCAAATACGACAAGATGGATCCATGGATTTTCGTAAAACCTGGGCCGAGTACAAAGAAGGATTTGGAAGCGCATGTACTGACTACTGGATTGGTAAAATACTATTGATTTCATAATGATTCACTGTGGGTATAGTTTCACATCAGTAGTTGATCAGGTTAAAATATCCAACTATGTCCCCACAATCTCAACATTAGAAACAAAAGGTGCATGGATCACATTGCTTACCTGAGTTACCTTGCCCTGTCATTGTTCAGCAATTATGACTTTTAAAATAATTTCTTATCAATCTTGATTGCCATGGCAATTTTTGACTCCATATTGTGGCCCAAACCTAGCCCCAAAGGATCACGACAATAGCTGAAAATGAATTCACATAACACCAATCTAACTAACATGACCTTGCTGTTCTGGTTAAGCCAAATGTCACAAGGTCATATATCATAGTATGAAATGAGAGATTTTGCCATCGGAAATCTATTTACAAAATATGAAAGCTCTATCTTAAATAGTTCAGTAAATATTGATTAGGCCAGGTTCTTAAAACGTAGCTCAAGGTCACAAGATCAAACACAATTGTATCACAAGGTACGTATATACAAAATATGAACGCCTACCTTGAATAGTTCCGAAGATATTCAAAAGGTTACATTTTCTTACAAGGAGGTTAAACTATAAGTTCACAATGTCAAAGAACACGGTGTGAAATAAATGATCTTGTCATAAGAAATCCATATACAAATTTAGATATGAAAGGTCTATCTTAAATAGTTCAGGAGATATTGAATGGGTCAGATTTTTAAAAAGTAGGTCCAATGGCATGGTCATGGTCACAAGTTCAACCTTCACGAAAAAACATGGCCCTGTGATAAAGAATCTATATACAAAATCTGAAAGTGGTTCAGGAGTTATTGAATAACGTCAGGTTCTTAAAAGTAAGTCAAACTTCAAGACCAAAACATTTAACACCAATGTGTCACAAGGTGTTGCCATAAAGAACCTACATACAAAATATGGAAGCCCTACATAGATAGTTCCATAGAGTCTAAATAGATTGTTTTCTTAAAAGTGGGTCAAACCTTGTGTTCAATGTCAAAAAGTCAAAAGCCAATACATGAAATGAAAGGTTTTGCTATATAAAGTATATATATACAAAATATGAAAGATCTATCTTCAAGAAATATTGAATAGGCCAATTCTTGATCAAAATTAGGTCAAACGTCAGGTAAAGGTCACAAGATCGCACACCATTACATCATATGAAAGGTCTTACTGTAGAGAATGCTTATACAAATCGGAAAGACCTAGCTTATATAGTTCTAGTTTTTTGTTTTTTTTTAATACAGAATTTTCTATATATAAGCATAAGTAAACCTTTGATACCTTATTGTGGCCACAACCTACCCTTAAGAATCACAATTTGAGTTAATTGAAATCTACTCTATGCCAGGAAGCTTTCATGTAAATTTAAGATTTTCTGGCCCAATGATTCTTGAGAACAAAATTTTAAAGACTTTCCTATATATCAGCATATAAAACTTTGACTCACTATTGTGGCCCAACCCTACCCCCAGGGACTATGATTTGAACAAACTTGAATATACTCGATGTCAAGACAATTTCATGTAAAATTCCACTAATAATAATAATAATAATAATAAAGCCTTTATTTATCCAGGATTACATATTTAGCGATAACGCTAGTTTTCAATATGGTCCTGCATATAACATACATACAAATATTAGTAAAATAAACACAGATTAAAAGAAGTAGAATACATATAAACTTAAGAAATAATTATGAATGTAAGATAAATAGAAACAAAGTGAAGCTTAAAAAGTATGGTGATAATCTCTAAGATAATTTCTCTTAAAACACGCAACACTCGTTGAGTTTCTTATATTTTGACTCAAGGCATTCCACACTGTACTCCCTGAAATGCTGAAAGATCTTCTATAATATTCTGTTTTTGCCCTGGGTATATACAATATATTTGAATAAGAATTTCTAGTTTGCCTCTGACTGACTTCTGATACATATTTAAAAACATTTAAATAATCTGGCATTAAACCATGTAAAACTTTATACACTAAAATGACTTTTCTATAGACAAAGTAATCTGATAGAGGCAACCAGTTAAGTTCTGTAAACACGACATTAGATGGTGTTTCAAAATTTCTGATGTTAAGAATTACCCTTGCAGCTCGTTTTTGCAATATAAAAAGCTTATTCACATTTTCAGCATTTCTTGGATTGCTCCATATAGTACAACAATATGTAAAATGTGGAAAAATCATAGTATTAAAAATCTTCCACAGCGCATCGTTTGACATAACATATCATATTCTTCTTAGAATGCCAATTGTCTTGGAAATCTTGTTCATAAGTGATTCTATATGACTTTTCCAGGACAAAGTTTCATCAATAATAATACCAAGTAATTTTGACTCCTGAACACATTCTATGACATGGTTATTTATCACTAAATTTAATTTTCGATACTTTGATAATTTTTGTGCCGATCCAATAAGCATACATTGAGTTTTAGAACCCAGTGGTTCTTGAGAAGATTCTTAAAGATTCCCCCTATATATTTGCATGTAAAACTTCGATCCCCTATTGTGTCCCCACCCTACTCACAGAGACCATGATTTTAACAAACTTGAATCTGCACTATATCAGGAAGCTTTCATATAAATTTCAATTTTTCTGGTCCAGTGTTTCTTCAGAAGATTTTTAAATGACCCCACACTATTTTTGCCTTTTCGTGATTATTTCCTCTTTGAGGGGGAATATTCCTTCATTCAAAATATTGGAATTCTCTGTAACCAAGAATGTTGAGTACCAACTTCTGGAGAAGGAGATTTTCCCATATATCAGCATGCGAAACTTTAATCCCCTATCGTTGCCCCACCATACCCCCAGGGGGCATGCTTTTAACAAACTTGTTATACTTAGGAAACTTTCAAGTAAATTTCTTGCCCAGTGGTTCTTAAGAAGATTTTTGAATGACCCCACCCTAATTTTGCATTTTTGTGATTATATGCCCTTTGCAGGAAACATTTGTACCCAAAAATGCTTTTTACCAAGATTGGTTGAAATTGGTCCAGTGGTTCTGGAGAAGAAGTTGAAAATGTGAAAATTATACAAACAGAGAGACGAACGACGGACAAGGGGTGGTTAGAAAAGGGAGCTGAAAGAGCGAAGTTATGAAAAGTTCAATCCGTCAATATAACACTCTAGTTCCGTGATATCTTATTTACATGTACAGTATTGAATGACATTGAATTGGGAAGTATGTGAAAGATAATCAAATGATGTGTCTAAACAATTAGGGAATAACTTTCTTCTCTTTAGTTATTTGTGACCGTTAAAGGTGATTTAACGGTCTCGCAGTAAGTGTCACGGTGTACCAGTGTCATTGTTATTCATTGTTTCCATTGTTCCTAACAGGTAATGATGTCATCAATTCTTTGACGAGTGAAATGAATCATGAGCTGCGCATTGGAGTTTTAGGATTTGATTGCGATAAAGCATATGTAACGTATTCATCATTTCATGTCGGGGATGAGGACAGTGGATACCCTATCACTGTGTCAGGCTATTCAGGGAAGGCTGGTATGTATGTCATTTATACCTTATGTGAACTCAACGCAATGTAGAGTATTTAGTACTTGGTGTTCGGACAAGGTCAAATGTAAAACACATTACGTTGTCACAACACAGTTTTGTTCCGTCCCAATATCTCTGAGGGTGCAGGAGTCCCGAAGTGTACAATTTATGTCCCCCTTGTCCTAAAGATGTATCACGCCATTAACGGACGACGACTGACCAATTACACTAGGTCACCCGAGTGACTCAAGATAGCTATTACCTCCAATATGGAATAAAATGTTAGCGATATCCAATTTTAGCGACCTCGTCACTCTCGTTAATAATGCTAAAATTAAATCCTCGCTGAAAATTCTGCTTATAGCAAGGTTAGAGTTTTGAACAGAATCACAGTGACAAAATGACAAAATGATAGAATCACAGACTGGGAAAAATAATCCGAGCTCGATGACATTAATGTGAAATTTTTCATTTCGCTTTGGATGAAACTAACATCCCGCTTTAAATTCGCGCTTACAGACCCGACTTACTTGTATCACACATAAACAGTCTGTAATACCTAGCTATAAACGATGTGACAAAGAAGATCTCTGCATTTATCAACAGGCATTAACAATTAACAAA
>NC_079172.1:62567650-62642650 GCF_947568905.1 Ostrea edulis | reverse complement strand
AACATACATTTTTCGGTGATAGAAAGTCATTATGATCGAAATATATGGTGTTCAAAGTGTAATGTAAAGACATAACAATTGGCATCATATTGTAAACAGGCGACCGCGCTTCCGAAAGCTATAATGAAATATAATGAATACTAGTAAACTATGGTACAAGTCACTTACCCCATATAATATTGTTGATTATGTTCAGATACCCGATGGGCGTGGTCATAATGACACTCGGGAGCTACGCTCCCTCGTGCCATTATGACCACACCCATCGGGTATCTGCACTTGTACCATAGTTTGGCGTGCTTTCTTTTGTTAAAAGTGTGGGTTATCTGTACATAACCCACACTTTTCTTCAAACCCCGCCCACATTCTCGAGAGAAAAAAACAAGAACAACATCACTGTTCACTGTATGAAGTTCCTCCAGATCAAAACTGCACATATCAAACACAGAAACTGACTCAGACTAAGTTCTCCAAATACATTATAGATATTCGCACTGAATCTCACTTAAACCTTAATACAAGATAATATCCTCAAAGGTCTCGTCCCAAAGACTTTCTATTTCCATATTCTCCTCAAGTCGAGAAACACGTGTACGTAGAAATATAAAAGACCCAGTCACGTGATAAGAACGCGTTTGAGAGATAAACTTGTTTAGCGGACAGAGTGAATCAGACTTGTGTTTCTTTTATGATTTCGCATCTTACAATTCTTAATTTTTTTTTCTCTCTTATGTTTCACCATTTTTTTTAAATCTATTGTATATACATGTAAATATTTTTCCAGCCAATTTAGTCAAAATATGTATTAGAATGAAGGATATCAAATAGGATTTTCAAAGGAGTAACCACCATCATCAGTTGAATATATTGATAAATTTTTAAACAGAAAAATGCACGAATATGGGTTCTTAGAATTTTATTTGAATTTTTAAATTTCAATTCTTTAAAGCCAATACCGGTACTAAAAGTCGGAGAATGCGTAAATGTTAAATAAAAATATGGTGTACAAAGTGTAATGTAAAGGCATAACAATTGTCATCATATTGTAAACAGGCGACCGCGCTTCCGAAAGCTATAATAAAATATAATGAATACTAGTAAACTATGGTACAAGTCACTTACCCCATATAATATTGTTGATTATGTTCAGATACCCGATGGGCGTGGTCATAATGACACTCGGGAGTTACACTCCCTCGTGTCATTATGACCACACCCATCGGGTATCTGCACATAACCAACAATATCATATAGGGTAACTACTACTTGTAAGCTGATAAGCAGATCGCATGCCCTGGAGTAGAGAAACATTACCATTTTGACATCCTGTATTCGACGCGTTGAACATATACACACAGGGTCTTCTCCCCCGTGTGCTGTTTTAAGAACACGTGCAGCAGGGACCCAACAGGTGTACATATAAACGATGTTCGATTGAAATGAGTTGAAATGAGAAAACAAAAATCTTTCTTTTAGTATAATATAAAATTCACATTTTTTTTAAATCTTAAAACATAATATTAGTTACACAGTTAGTGACCTGATACGGAAAAATACATGGTGTAAAAAGAAAACCCGTATTGGGCGAGGCTTTCTTTTCACACCATGTATTTTTCCGTATCAGGCCACTAACTAACCGTGTAACGAATTTATCACGTCGAAGACCTCTTAACTGTATATGTGGGGGGGGGGGGGGGGGGTCTATATCATACAACTTAGTCAAATGTCTTTCCTTTTGACACGGCTGCAAGTCGAACCCGACGATAAATAAAATTACTCGCCCAATACGGATTTTACTCGCATGATACGGTTTTTTTTTCACGGCGTCATGTGACCAAGATCTGACCAATTAGATTTCAACAATTTTGTCTGAGACGTGATAAAAAATAATATTTTACTAATAAATTTTTGAACCAATTCTCGAAATCTACACAAACACCATTAAAACATACAGAACATATTAATCTTGCACTCGTATACGGTCATTTGTAGATCTATTTGTATTATTTTTTCACTGTAAAAAATATTACGACACAGCTCCTAATCCTTATCATTAAATGTAGCATAAAAATAACAACAACAAAAATTAAATGCTGGTTTTTTGTTTTTGTTTTTTTTGTTTTGTTTTTATAGAATAAAAAAATGGAGGTGTATTAAATATGCTAAATCCTAAGTATATCTGGTTTTAGTAGGTCCCTGATTTTATTTTTCACATTTTCTAAAATTATTTATTTAATATACCGGTATGTAATGCGAGATAGCTGTCCATAAGCACGCCGTACTCATTTTTTGCCGACGAATGAAATAGCTATCGTACAGTTAGTTTGTCCTAACAGGTAAATAACGGTACTTCACACCGCGGCGGTGTAAATCTGCCCCGCGATGAAATCCCGCGGAGGGATAGCGCGGGAAGGATTAACATACCGCGGGGGGAGCGCGGTCTAATAAGGGATCCGCGATGGCCGTACTGTATTTCACTCCTATGGAGACGTCACCACTGCCGGTGAAGTAAGTAAAAAGGATTAAATACTGAAACAATATGAAACTTGAAACATCTGGTGAATAATACCTCCAACCTCAAAAACCGTGGATTAGTTCACCCGAATTTGACATCGCACATGACCTACTAAAACAATATAAAAGGAGTTTTATGACTGCTTTTAGAGCTGTAATCTTTGAAGACAAGGTAGAAGGACCATCAAAGCAAGGTAAAAGACTCCTAGATCTATCATTCACGACTTTCAGTCTGTCGCTGTAGTGGTACCACCCAGTGGCTCCCGGGGGTCGGGACAGATTTGGAGTCCCTATTTCTACTCTATGAGGGGAGACGAGAACAATGTATCTACCGTGACTCGGGACATCCGTTTTTAAGGTCATCTCCGAGGACCCGTGACACTTGATGTCGAGCGTTTGACGATGGAACTGTCTCTACCTGTTTTAACGACTTCTGGGTGTGTCACGGCCGGGATTAGAACCCCGACCTTATGCATGTGGAGCCAACGCTCAACCACTAGACCACCACGGCAGTTTATAAAAACAATATTGAATGATTTAAATCAAAATTAATGTTCATTCTTAAATAATAAGAAAGTGAAGTAGATCAAATTCACATGACTGGTAAATAATTAGAGTCTTACCCTTTTGAACCTGAGACTTTAAAAAACAAGAATTATCCGTCCTTGGTAAAGATAATAAAAATCTAATTTTCTAAAAATATGTGCGATAAATGATTAATCTTATTTCATATTTTCATGAAGAGAAAATTTATGCAACTTTTTACCAAGAGATATATATTAAAATAGAATCTAAACTTTTTAAAGAAATAAAACATACTCTTCCCATAGACTTCAATGTAATATTTTATGTGAACTAAATCAAGCAGTAATCAATATTTTGAAAATTCCTATGGGGGATTGTTTTATTTAATGAACCCTTCAAAATGATATCATTATTACAAAAATCGCACCATACATTTACGAGATATGAAATATTATCGTTGTATATTGAATACCTTATATCAAAATAATTTTATAAGAGGCCAACAGCACTGTATATTATACTATATTTTAAAATTGACAAAAAAAAAAAAAAAAAAAAAAAAAAATGCACCACGATACAAAAACTTCGGCATGTAAAGAAATCCTGGACAGTTCTGAGTTTCTTTTCATCAGAATTGAACCATGAATCAAAAACTTTCTACCTAGGTAAGACATTTAGACACCATTTATACAATTTTCATAATTTATCTATCTACTGAGTTTGATTCAAGATGTTTAAAGTAATTCCACCCTCCTGTGATGTCATCAGATTTTGCAAAGTCAATGATTTATTTAGATTTATGCATGATAGAAACATGAATTTTGTTAGAGTCTTTTCCGATAGTTATTGTAAAAAATCTTGTTAAAGATAAACTATTTCAAAGTTATAGAAGAATAATCAATAATACGTTTTAAAATATTGAATCCAAGGGCAATAACTCTGTTTTCATTGCTTTCTTTATCAAGACTATTATGTGATAGATTTCCTTTATTTTTACAGACATTTTGTATATTTTTGTGAAGATACAGATCATGAAATCGCTATGAATGCTATTATATCGTCATAACCAGTTTGTATAAAATTTTGATAATGTTGTTTAAGGAAAATTGCAATTTTCTGACGGTGCTATACGATTCTGTTTATGTACGTCTCGAATCTTAAAAAGTGTGATGACCTATGTATTTTATTTGATAATTTGTTAGTTTAACTCTAATGAATGGAAATAAATATACTTATAAAACTTGTATCAGATAAAATTGCGAGCATGGATTTACCTTAAGTGATAGATTAACTGATTATGTTTAATGAAAAGTTATGTATTTACAATGATAACTTTGATATTACGATTTTAAAGTTCTGCATGTTCTTTTGACAGTGACAACTTTAATTATAGAATTATTAAAAAAAAAAACAACTACGGGGTGGGGTGGGGAGTCTTAGATGTAACCAAATTGAAACTACACGAGTGTCACAACAATGCAATATTGTTCATAAGTGCTTAAAAATACAACAAAAATACGATACCGCTAGGGACTGCTATCACAATTTTTGAAGATTTTTCTTCTTCATTTTTTAATGTTAAACATTAAAGAAAAACGAATTTATTGTTGACAGTCAATTTTTTTTTACCCTAATGCAAAAATAAACGCAATATTTTCGCTTTAACTCTTTGTTATGTAAACAAAGACTTTAGTCTTTTTATGTTTCCAAACAAACCAATGGGATGTTAATTTTGTAATATAAATGATTTTAATTTTGCTCAGTCACACATTTAACTTTCAGATAGCAAATTTTACCTAAAGAACACTTGCAGTGTGATAGATATAATAAATTTAGATCGATATCCATTTCTTTTGAAAACTGTGTAATGATAACATACTGCAATCTTTTACAGAACAAATGATAAACTCTTTAAAATGACCTTTTGTGATAATGTATAACGTATAACCTTAATTTTTATGAAACCTTTTAAGCACAGTAGACAGTAGATTTTGATCATTAGAATTGAAAAACAAAATTGAGGGTGGGGGTGGGTGGGGGTGAATCAATCCCGATTCTGATATAGAATTTCAGGCAATCACCCCCCCCCCCCCCGCTATTAAGGTAACTCCATACTCGCAGTTTTATCTGACACAAGTTTAAATTGTGTATTTATTTCCATTCATTAGAGTTAAAACTAACAAATTATCAAATAAAATACAGCGTTACCAAAATATCATACAAACTGGTTATGACGATATACATGTAGTAGCATTCATAACAATTTCATCAAACTGTATCTTCACAAATATATACAAAATGTCTGTAAAAAAAAATAAAAAAAAGGAAATCTATTGCATAATGGACTTGATAAAGAAATCAATAGAAACAGAGTTATTGCCCTTGGATTCAATATTTTGAAACATATGATTGATTATTTATCTATAACTTTGACTTTTGAAATACTTTAATTTTTAACAAGAATTTTATATTAACTATAGGAAAAGACTCAACAAAATTTATGTTCCTATCATGCATAAATCTAAATAAATCATTGATTTTGCAAAATCGGATGACATCATAGGAGGGTGGAATTGCTTTCAATAGAGATTTTGAAAAAAATTCTATCGTATGATCTTCATTACAGTATAGATTGCCTCCTCTCCTCTCCCCATCCTTAAATATCTTAATTCCAACTTAATTCCAGTTAATGAAACACTTTAATTCCAATTAATTATCGACATCTGATTTCCATTGTTGGATGGCATGGTACTAGCATTATATGTACATGTATTTCAAAAACAGCCTATCTTTTGATCCCATAATCTTCCATTATTGTGGTATACAGTGTGCAGATTATCTAATCAAAATTGGCAAGCCTCTCAGTTGAAAAACGACATACGTAACGTTTCGGCCATTTATTCTAAAACTATCGCTTCATCCCCTGGATATGAAGAGTTCCTGTATGGTTTCCGAAATAAGCTTAAATTCTATCATGCATTAATATTACTGTACAACTGTATTTTGTATATCAGCATGGGTAGTTCAGTGGTTAGATAACCAAACTAGTAATATAAGGGTACCGGGTTCGATTTCCGATTGATCCCATAAAAAACCTCTTCTTTGCTACAATAACTGAGTAACGCCGTACAATGAATATTTACATATACAACCTTCTGTAATACATAAGACCTGACTGTACAATTCCATTTGCCACAACCAGGAATAATCGAAATAGACTAACTCTAAAACAGACCTAGTAATACCGTAGGGTTAATCAGGAATAATCAAAATAGACTAACTCTAAAGCAGACCTAGTAATACCGCAGGGTTAATCAGGAATAATCAAAATAGACTAACTCTAAACCAGACCTAGTAATACCGCAGGGTTAATCAGGAATAATCAAAATAGACTAACTCTAAAACAGACCTAGTAATACCGCAGGGTTAATCAGGAATAATCAAAATAGACTAACTGTAAAACAGACCTAGTAATACCGCAGGGTTAATCAGGAATAATCAAAATAGACTAACTCTAAAACAGACCTAGTAATACCGCAGGGTTAATCAGGAATAATCAAAATAGACTAACTGTAAAACAGACCTAGTAATACCGCAGGGTTAATCAGGAATAATCAAAATAGACTAACTCTAAACCAGACCTAGTAATACCGCAGGGTTAATAAGGAATAATCAAAATAGACTAACTCTAAACCAGACCTAGTAATACCGCAGGGTTAATCAGGAATAATCAAAATAGACTAACTGTAAACCAGACCTAGTAATACCGCAGGGTTAATCAGGAATAATCAAAATAGACTAACTGTAAAACAGACCTAGTAATACCGCAGGGTTAATCAGGAATAATCAAAATAGACTAACTCTAAAACAAACCTAGTAATACCGCAGGGTTAATCAGGAATAATCAAAATAGACTAACTCTAAAACAGACCTAGTAATACCGCAGGGTTAATCAGGAATAATCAAAATAGACTAACTCTAAAACAAACCTAGTAATACCGCAGGGTTAATCAGGAATAATCAAAATAGACTAACTCTAAAACAGACCTAGTAATACCGCAGGGTTAATCAGGAATAATCAAAATAGACTAACTCTAAAACAAACCTAGTAATACCGCAGGGTTAATCAGGAATAATCAAAATAGACTAACTCTAAAACAGACCTAGTAATACCGCAGAACCAAGGAAGGACGTGTAGTACAATATGTCCCACGTCTCGGTCGTCAGGTGATGGCGGTTCTGTGTATATTCAAGAGATTATTACGTAGCTCTGGAGCATTCTCTCACCAGAGGGCGTGTTACGCAAGTTTCAGTGCGAGTAGCGCACGGAACTCTGGGTAGAGAATGGCTCTTGGGCTCACTCTAACGGTAGCAAGGTCATAAAATGTGTCCTAGTACGCGCACATACAGTATTACATAGCGTGGAAAAGCAAAATGACCAAGTTAGTTGCATCGCCGCCTACGTGTAAAAGAACGATAACTCGCCGATGAAGACCATTGGTGTATTCTTTCAGAAATTTTGATGAAATATACAAAACACGTTGCTGTAGGAACCGTTGTGTTAATGAATCCGTACAATCGTTAACTAGTTATTGAGCAGAAAGTCCCGAGTGTCACCAAGATCAATGCGAACTCTAAAGCTGGGCAAATATTTAGCTATTTCAAAATTCATAAATAATCAAGTTATCGACGGGGCCTTCATTCTTATTTGTGAATCAGATTCTAAATCGCAAAATAATTTCCTTAATTGAAAATGCTATCTGTTGCCGAGTTAGTATGCTAGGTAGGACGTTGTAACTGTTTAGAATCGTCTTTTAACAAGGAGACGGTTTGAGAAGAAATTTACGATATGTAACGCTGGTTATTATTATTATTATTTACGATATGTAATTACGCTGGTAAAATGAGAATACACGTTTTATTAGTTTTGTTGGATGTAACATCTTCCTTAAGGACAGGTAAGTCTGAATTTTTTTCATGACAGGCAAGTGTGAATTTTCTACTTTGTAAGAAATCTCATATTTTCCAATCATGGAGCCCACAATGCAAGCACAGAAGATTGTAGTGGTGCGTGTATGTGTAATAGGAGGGAAGAAAATGCAATGGACGAGAGCGGAATTCGAACTCGGGTCCCCTGGATCGTAGGACAGATGCTCTACCAACTGAGCTATCTACCACCGGTGATCGAACCCAACTGACCGTCACATATATACGGTACTTATGGTGTCCGGATAGGGCCATTCACAAAAGCGTAATAGCGCGTTTATTAAAACGCGTTATCATGCTAACACATAGAACGCCATAGCGCTAATTCACAACACGCCGTCGCGCTATCACACAACACGCTGTCGCGCTAATAAACAACACGCTGTCACACCATCACGCTAATACAATACACAACACGCCGTTGCGCTATCACGCTAACACGCAACACACCGTCGCGCTACCAAGCCAATACACAACACACCGTTGCACTGTCAAGGTCAAGCTAACACGCTGTCGTGCTATTGCGCTAATACACAATTGAACGCGATTGTCTGCAAAATCGCGATGGTGTGTTGTGTGTTAGTGTGCCAGTGCGACGGTGTGTTGTGTGTTAGCGTGACAGTGCGACGGCGTGCTGTGTATAATTAGCGCGACAGTATGTTAGCTTGACAGCGCGATGGAGTGTTGTGCATTTGCGTGTTAGCGCGACGGAGTGATAGCGCGACGGTGTATTGTGTATTAGCGCAATAGCGCGACGGCGTGTTGTGTGATAGGGCGACGGCGTGTTATGTGTTAGCGTGATAGCGCGTTTTAAGAAACGCACTATTACGCTTTTGCACATGGCGCTATCCAGACATCATAGGTACTAGATTTGATTGTTTCGAGATCACTCATGAGTGACCTCACCGGGTTTAGGCAAAGTGCCAGTCATTTTGACCCATGTAAGGCCCTCTGTGCTTTTTAGCAGTAAAGTTAGTCATGGCCACATAAACCACTGATTTCTAATTCTAAATAGAGCTAATCCACTACCATCATATAAACCACTGATTTTTAATTGTATATAGAGCTAGTCCACTACCGTCTTATAAACCACCGATTTCTAATTATATATAGAACTAGTCCACTACCCTCTTATAAACCACTGATTTTTAATTATATATAGAGCTAGTCCAGTACCCTCTTATAAACCACACATTTCTAATTCTATATGGAGCTAGTCCACTACCCTCTTATAAACCACTGATTTCTAATTCTATATAGAGCTAGTCTACTATCCTCTTATAAACCACTGATTTCTAATTCTACATAGAGCTAGTCCACTACCCTCTTATAAACCACTGATTTCTAATTATATATAGAGCTAGTCCACTACCCTCTTATAAACCACAGATTTCTAATTCTACATAGAGCTAGTCCACTACCCTCTTATAAACCACAGATTTCTAATTCTACATAGAGCTAGTCTACTACCCTCTTATAAACCACTGATTTCTAATTCTACATAGAGCTAGTCCACTACCCTCTTATAAACCACAGATTTCTAATTATATATAGAGCTAGTCCACTACCCTCTTATAAACCACTGATTTCTAATTGTATATAGAGCTAGTCCAGTACCCTCTTCATAACCTGCCGTGATTAACATTCATATTTGTTTTGCAAATAAGATTAAGTTTGGCTACATACTATATGTAATTAAATGTTTTCTCTAGAGAAAACTTGCTACCAAGGATGGGTTTTTCATGGTAGTCAATGCTACAAGTCGTTTCGAGAGGCCAGGCCTTGGCGGGAAGCACGTGATCAGTGTCGTCTGTTTCCTCACGGTGACCTCGCCTGTTTCGACACTGCAGGAGATCAACATCTTGTCCAGGCAGAGGTTATTTCAGACATGTCTGAGGGTTACTGGATTGGACTTCAAGGAAACGTAAAATTAACTATTACTTTTATTTCTACAATTAGGCCTATATTGTTAAAAGATTGCTGGGACGACATATTTCATCCTAACGGGATGATTTCAGATTTTCCATCGTCAACTTTCCATATCTATGTAGCAATATTCCACTATCACCTGCATATGGTGTTTATATCTCTCAACAGATTCGATACCCAAAAGCTTGTTTTGCATATGATCAGTTTTTAAATCAAGGCAAGCTACTGACAAACAAGTTGATGGTGCAGGGGTTTCATCAGTCTCTTTTAAAGTCAGCATTTCGCAAATTCTATGGTCGTTATAACAATCTATTTTGCCAATACAACCTATCACCGGGTCAAAAACTGTCTGACGTGTGAATGCTTAATTCTGTATCGTGTGAATGCTTACTTATGTATCGTGTGGATGCTTAATTCTGTATCGTGTGGATGCTTAATTCTGTATCGTGTGAATGCTTACTTATGTATCGTGTGGATGCTTAATTCTGTATCGTGTGAATGCTTAATTCTGTATCGTGTGGATGCTTACCTCTGTATCATGTGAATGCTTAATTCTGTATCGTGTGGATGCTTAATTCTGTATCGTGTGAATGCTTAATTCTGTATCGTGTGAATGCGTTAGATTCTCGGTTTGGTTTTTGTATCTTGTGAATTAGTTGATGTCAATTTACAACTACATTATATATTGAAGTAACAATTTGCTTAGAATTTTATCACGTACAACCCTTCATAATTGTTAAAACTGTAGGATACATACTGGAAGTGGACAACAGGAAATGACATCAGCTCTTTCTCCAGCTTTAGAGGCGGATCAAGAATTTCTATAGGTAAAATTGATATATACAAATATCAAATAAGTCTGAAATTAGCAAATTGTAGAGCTAACATTAAAATAAGCATCGAAAAATATTTTAGTTTAATTAAAATCACAACAGCTATTGTATTGTCATTGAGTAGTACAGAATTCATTCATTGATACACATTATAATGTGATTACCGTACAACTGGTATTTTATGCGGGTGGAAATTTTTGGAATTCAACTCCTGAACGGTAGAAAATTATATTATGCGTTTCCAATTTCTGCAGTTGCTCTATATCTATCTAAATCTATCTATCTATCTATCTATTTCTCTCTCTTTCATCTAGTCCTATCGATTGTATTTTTTTTCGGAATTTTTCTATCCCCAAAACTCAGTAAAAATAGACAATTGCTGAATTTCCCGCTATGTTTATTGCCTTGTGATCAGTGTTGTTCTTATAGTTGAACTATTTGTCTTATTGTAAGGAAATTCCACTGATGACAGGTGCGTGATGCTGGAGAATAATTGGTGGTCTGGGGTTCCATGCAATAACAGTCATTATTACATTTGTCAAGCTAGCAGTCTAGGTGAGTTTGTTTTTATAAAAGGTCGGGGTCAATGCATGCTTTACTCTTAACTTTGTGTTCTTTATAGGATGTATGAGATCAATGTTCGTTATCTGAACCACAACGTTACATTATTGTGTTTATTCTAGAATTTCAAGCAGGTTAGGAGTTCTATTGTAATTCAAAATAACCACAGTAAATTTACAAGAAAAAGGTTTGTGAGACGTGCATACTTTGCTAAGGTTCCCCCACTGAAGACTGAGTATGCAGGCTCCACACCAACAACTAAAACATCTAACAAAAGATCTCTTAAAATCAAACTTAATCTAACTCATTTAAGAGACATCTTTGGTAAAGTGACGTTTCAACACAGCACAATGACGTCTTAACATAACGAAATGACGTCTCAACTTCGTCAAAAGAGTAAAATTACATCCCAGTATACTAAAATAACGTTTTCGTATTGTAAATTTATCTCCCAACATTGTAAAATGACGTCTCAATATTGTAAAATGACGTCTCAATATTGTAAAATGACGTCTCGACATAGAAAAAGGATGTCTCAACATAGTAAAATGACACTTTAACATGCACAAACAGGGTTTATGTTGTCAACCAATCCCCCTAAATGACTTGTGGATTGTCTCTGATTTTTAAATTTTGACAATTGTCCCTGATACCTGAATTTTTAAATTGACGATAGACTGCCACGTGGAATCGGGATGGGCAACAACCATTTCAAAACATTGTATCAAAACGATGGCTTCACCCTCTGGCTGGCATGATGGCCGCAACACATGTAGATCTCAAGGCGCGGATCTTGCTCGTTTTCACACTAGAAATGAACTTGATTTCCTAATTCACAACTTAAGGTAAGTCATATACTCGGATTTACACGTATGTGTTTATATAGACAGCTGTGATTGGTCGATAGTTAGGACGTTCTCGTCGTGGCCAGGAAGGCGTGAGTTCGAGCCTCGGTCTAAATCTAATAAGCAAACATAGGAAGTGACTGTTTTTGACCAAACGATCGGTATTTAGATGTGAGAGCCCCGTGTCGCAGTAGACAACGACATGGTAGAGAACCTTCACTGCTGCAGCCATGAGCACCCGAGCAGAATGTGTGGGTCTAAATTGTGATTCTTTATCTATGAATGGTGACGTCTGATTCCGATTGTTTAAGGTCTAGTGTTATTTTCAGATAGTTAAAATTTCCACCGCCGCGGTGGCCTTAGAGGTTAGAGCGTTCGCCCCGCATGCAGAAGGCCGGGGTTCCCCAATCCCGACCGCGACAGACCGAAGTAGTTAAAACAGGTAGTGACAGTTCCATCGCAAAACGTTCGGCATCAGGTGTGAATGTCACGGGTCCTCGGAGATCACCTTAAAAACGGATGTCTCGTGTCGCAATAGGTGGTAACAATATACAATCAATCAGACAGTTGAAATCTCATTGTTATTTTCAGACAGTTGAAATTTTATTGTGATTTTCAGACAGTTGCAATCTCATTGTTATTTTCAGACATTTGAAATCTCATTGTTATTTTTAGACAGTTGAAATGCCATTAGTATTTCAAACTGTTGAAATCTCATTGTCATTTTCAGATAGTTGATTGATTGATTGATTAAATACCGTTTAACGTCCCTCTCGAGAATATTTCACTCATATGGAGACGTCACCATTGCCGGTGAAGGGCTGCAAAATTTAGGCCTATGCTCGGCGCTTACGGCCTTTGAGCAGGGAGGGCTCTTTGTAGTGCCACACCTGCTGTGACACGGGACCTCGGTTTTTGCGGTCGTATCCAAAGGACTGCCCCGTTTAGTCGCCTCTTACAACAAGCAAGGGGTACTGAGGACCTATTCTAACCCGGATCCCCACGGGATTTCAGACAGTTGAAATCTCATGATTATTTTCAGACAGTTTAAATGTCATTGTTATTTTCAGACAGTTGAAATCTCATTATTTAAGACAGTTGAAATGTCATTGTTATTTCAGACAGTTAC
The DNA here is from genome assembly GCF_947568905.1 of Ostrea edulis. Lineage (NCBI taxonomy): Eukaryota > Metazoa > Mollusca > Bivalvia > Ostreida > Ostreidae > Ostrea > Ostrea edulis. The sequence goes on along the minus strand of NC_079172.1, from coordinate 62,629,328 downwards.
AATGTCATTGTTATTTTTAGACAGTTGAAATGCAATTGTTATTTCAGACAGTTGAATTCTCATATTATTTTCAGACAATTGAAATCTTATTGTTATTTTTAGACAGTTTAAATTTCGTTGTTATTTTCAGACAGATGAAATCTGATAGGTATTTTTAGACAGTTGAAATGCCATTGCTATTTTCCAAAAAATTGATTGATTGTATCTTGTTTAACGTCTCTCTCAATAATTGGTCACTCATATGGAGACGTCACAGACAGTTGAAATGTCATTGTTATTCTCAGACAGTTGAAATGTTATCTTTTTTTGGACAGTTGAAATCATTTTCAAATATTTCAGTTTGCCAGAAAGTCAGTACTGGATTGATCTGGGATCGTCTGGGTACGTACTAATATTTATTCATTTATAATCTACCCCCAAAATACTATTTTATATTGTAGATAGATATACTTTACATTCATAATTTATCCCCAAAATACTATTTTATATTGTAGGTAAATATACTTTAAATTTATTATTTACCCCCAAAATACTACTGCATAGTGTAGATAAACAATTTAAAACGAGGCAGGCTACTGACAAACAAGTTGATGTTACAGGGGTTTCAACAGTCTCGTTTAAAGTCGTCAGCATTTTGCAAAATCTATGGTCGTTATAACAAACTAGTTTGCCAATTCAACCTATCATTGGGTCAAATTCTGTCTGACTGTTTCATACCAATTGTTATGCTGTTCTTGGCACACTGATTTTGACTACGATTTACGCTGTTTGCCTGATCAAGATATACGGCTCACGGCGGGTGTGAACAGTCAATAGGGTATGCTTACTCCTCCTAGGCACCTGGTCCCACCTCTGGTATATTCAGGGGTCCGTGTTTGCCCATCTCTCTATTTCAAAGGAGTTATGAGATTGATCATTGTTCGTTATCTTCATCTTACATTTATTATCTAATCCAAAATTCTATTGTTTATTGTAGATAGATATACTTTACAGTTATAATTCAAAATATCAAATTCTTATGTAGAAAATCAAAGTATAAGGGTTTTTCACATAGTTATTGAATTCTGGGAGTTTTCGATATATTAATACAAAATGAATGTATATTCCGCTAAATCAAATCATTGACGGTATCGCTATCTTACAATTCTAGTTTTCTATTTTGATATATATAATCATTGATAAAATGTCTTATGTGAAGGTCATGGGACGTTGATCTGTAATAAAAAAAAAATTGCAAAGTATTATGCCAATTTAACGTCATTCATTTTGGAATTTGTTATTAACTTAGATATGATTGTGAAGGCATCAACATCACAGAGGCAAAAGTGGATCCGTTTTACGACAGCTGCACTAATAACCATATGTTCATTTGTGAAATCAGTGAGGATGTGTTTGAATTTTCTGATTTTAGTACATTCAATGATTTTTTGCAAACAATTTAAGATGGTTAATTTAAAAAAAAACAACTAGACAAACATTCTTTGATATGTCATAGCTGATAGCGTGATTAAAGTTGACAGATTTACTCATAGAGTGATTAGAGTTGACAGATTTACTCATAGAGTGATTAAAGTTGACAGATTTACTCATAGCGTGATTAAAGTTGACAGAATTACTCAGAGAGCGATTAAAGTTGACATATTTACTCATAGAGTGATTAAAGTTGACATATTTATTCATGGAGTGATTAAAGTTGAAAAATGTACTCATGGAGTGATTAAAGTTGACTGTTGGTCTCTTGTTTTCATGTGTTAAATGAGATTCTAATACATTGACGATGTCTTGTTTCTTGTTGTAGCGGTAATATACACGATATGATATTCGTTTTAGGTTCATGTGCCTCGCGACAAGACGAATACGGATGCAATGCTATGTTCTGTATCTCAAGAAACCTCCTGTGTGACGGACGACAAGATTGCCCGAACGGAAGTGACGAATCTCTGTCTTTATGTGGTATTATTGAAAGTGATAAAAAAAAAATCACATTTCTATATACATAAGTATATGTAGTTATGTACATTATACCTTACAAGAAGTTGTTTTGGAATAGTGTACATGTATAGCCAAAAAGTACTGGATATATTAGTACATGTACTTCTAGATATGCGAGTAAGTCACTATTTAGATGAGGACAATTAATAGTTTGGGGATATTAGGTTATATCAAGATATTTTTATATACATGTTAAAAAATGGATTTCTAAGATTTTTTTTCCCAAATAAATTTCTAACATATATATAAGATTATCTTTAAAATGAATTTCTAACATGTATACAAGATTATTCTTAAAATGAATTTCTATCATGTATATAAGATTATTTTTTAAATGAATTTCTGACATGTATATAAGATTACTTTTAAAATGAGTTTCTAATACGTATATAATATTATTTTTGAAATGGATTTCTAACATGTATACAAGATTCTCAGTACTTTCAGTACTTTGATTAAAATGAATTTCTATTATGTACATAATATGCGTTCAGTGTACGAATCGTACACAAAATGTTTATTCGCTTTTTCACTTTTTAAAGATAAGTACACTACGAATACGGACCAAACTGAATCCGTGACAGAACAAATGACGTCAGGTATTACTAGTTCACCACAGCGCCGAGAGTTCTCAGGTAAATACTAGTTCATCACAGCGCCGAGAGTTCTCAGGTAAATACTAGTTCACCACAGCGCCGAGAGTTTTCAGGTAAAATAAGTTAAACACAGCGCCGAGAGTTCTCAGGTAAATACGAGTTCATCACAGCGCCGAGAGTTCTCAGGTAAATACGAGTTCATCACAGCGCCGAGAGTTTTCAGGTAAAATAAGTTAAACACAGCGCCGAGAGTTCTCAGGTAAAATAAGTTAAACACAGCGCCGAGAGTTTTCAGGTAAAATAAGTTAAACACTGCGCCGAGAGTTCTCAGGTAAATACTCTAGTTCATCACAGCGTGGAGAGTTCTGAAGTTAAAGAAGTTAAACACAGCGATGGGAGTTTTCAGGTAAAAACTAGTTAATCACAGCGCCGAAAGTTCTCAGGTGAATACTCGTTCATCACAGCGCCGAGAGTTCTCAGGTAAATATTAATTAATCACAGCGCAGAGTGTTTTTAATTAAACACTAGTTAATCACTGCGCCGAGGGTTCTCGGGTAAAACTAGTTCATCACTGCGCCGAAAGTTCTTAGGTGAATACTCGTTCATCACAGCGCCGAGAGTTCTCAGGTAAAATAAGTTAAGCACAGCGCTGAGATTTCTCAGGTAAAAGAAGTTAAACACAGCGCCGAGAGTTCTCAGGTAATTACTAGTTCACCAAAGCGCCGAGAGTTTTCAGGTAAATACTAATTCATCACAGCGCCGAGAGTGTTTTTTAGTTAAACACTAGTTAATCACAGCACCGAGATTTCTCAGATAACATAAGTTAAACACAGCGCCGAGAGTTCTCAGGTAAATACTAGTTCAACAAAGCGCCGAGAGTTCTCAGGTAAGTACGGCTTATGTTTCTGAGAAAATTGCCAAACAAAGTGATTTTCAAGTTTGACAATGTCAATGGAAATTGTTCTTTATGATGTATTTTCACGGTTTCTTTCATCAGGTTGTTATCAAGGTTCAGTTTGTCTCTTTTTTAATTTCTTTTTTATACCTGTGCTGTAGTTTTATGATTTTTCGGCGGCACAGATTCGTGAAATCGCCATTAAAGACGGGTTCGATGATATTTTACTACAAATGCTCCAAGTTTTTTTTTTATTAGTAGCAAAAATCATAATTCGTGAAATAAGCACGGATTCAATGATACTTTACTTCGTGGAGAGCTACTCTATACTTTTCTATTAGTGGCAAAGATCCGAATTCATTTCGCGGTTTAGCACAACCACCAATACAACGTTAACGAAAAATGATGCTCAACGAACTATTGACGAAACCATGATGTTAAGATTGGAAAAATATCGTGTGCTCTGTATACGGATTTTGTTTTTCAGATGAGATGGCGATACTACAGGTATTGTATAACTCTGTGATGGCGATACTACAGGTATTGTATAACTGTGATGGCGATACTACAGGTATTGTATAACTCTGTGATGGCGATACTACAGGTATTGTATAACTCTGTGATGGCGATACTACAGGTATTGTATAATTCTGTGATGGCGATACTACAGGTATTGTATAACTCTGTGATGGCGATACTACAGGTATTGTATAACTGTGATGGCGATACTACAGGTATTGTATAACTGTGATGGCGATACTACAGGTATTGTATAACTGTGATGGCGATACTACAGGTATTGTATAACTCTGTGATGGCGATACTACAGGTATTGTATAACTGTGATGGCGATACTACAGGTATTGTATAACTCTGTGATGGCGATACTACAGGTATTGTATAACTCTGTGATGACGATACTACAGGTATTGTATAACTCTGTGATGGCGATACTACAGGTATTGTATAACTGTGATGGCGATACTACAGGTATTGTATAACTCTGTGATGGCGATACTACAGGTATTGTATAACTCTGTGATGGCGATACTACAGGTATTGTATAACTGTGATGGCGATACTACAGGTATTGTATAACTGTGATGGCGATACTACAGGTATTGTATAGCTGTGATGGTGATACTACAGGTATTGTATAACTCTGTGATGGCGATACTACAGGTATTGTATAACTGTGATGGTGATACTACAGGTATTGTATAACTCTGTGATGGCGATACTACAGGTATTGTATAACTGTGTGATGACGATACTACAGGTATTGTATAACTCTGTGATGACGATACTACAGGTATTGTATAACTCTGTGATGACGATACTACAGGTATTGTATAACTCTGTGATGACGATACTACAGGTATTGTATAACTCTGTGATGGCGATACTACAGGTATTGTATAACTCTGTGATGGTGATACTACAGGTATTGTATAACTCTGTGATGGCGATACTACAGGTATTGTATAACTCTGTGATGACGATACTACAGGTATTGTATAACTCTGTGATGGCGATACTACAGGTATTGTATAACTCTGTGATGGTGATACTACAGGTATTGTATAACTCTGTGATGGCGATACTACAGGTATTGTATAACTGTGATGGTGATACTACAGGTATTGTATAACTCTGTGATGGCGATACTACAGGTATTGTATAACTCTGTGATGACGATACTACAGGTATTGTATAACTGTGATGGCGATACTACAGGTATTGTATAACTGTGATGACGATACTACAGGTATTGTATAACTCTGTGATGGCGATACTACAGGTATTGTATAACTCTGTGATGGCGATACTACAGGTATTGTATAACTCTGTGATGACGATACTACAGGTATTGTATAACTCTGTGATGGCGATACTACAGGTATTGTATAACTGTGATGGCGATACTACAGGTATTGTATAGCTGTGATGGCGATACTACAGGTATTGTATAACTCTGTGATGGTGATACTACAGGTATTGTATAACTCTGTGATGGCGATACTACAGGTATTGTATAACTGTGATGGCGATACTACAGGTATTGTATAACTCTGTGATGGCGATACTACAGGTATTGTATAACTCTGTGATGACGATACTACAGGTATTGTATAACTCTGTGATGACGATACTACAGGTATTGTATAACTCTGTGATGACGATACTACAGGTATTGTATAACTCTGTGATGACGATACTACAGGTATTGTATAACTCTGTGATGACGATACTACAGGTATTGTATAACTCTGTGATGACGATACTACAGGTATTGTATAACTCTGTGATGACGATACTACAGGTATTGTATAACTCTGTGATGGCGATACTACAGGTATTGTATAGCTGTGATGGCGATACTACAGGTATTGTATAACTCTGTGATGGCGATACTACAGGTATTGTATAACTCTGTGATGGCGATACTACAGGTATTGTATAACTGTGATGGTGATACTACAGGTATTGTATAACTGTGATGGCGATACTACAAGTATTGTACAACTGTGATGGCGATACTACAGGTATTGTATAACTCTGTGATGGCGATACTACAGGTATTGTATAACTCTGTGATGGCGATACTACAGGTATTGTATAACTCTGTGATGGTGATACTACTGGTATTGTATAACTGTGATGACGATACTACAGGTATTGTATAACTGTGATGGCGATACTACAGGTATTGTATAACTGTGATGGCGATACTACAAGTATTGTACAACTGTGATGGCGATACTACAGGTATTGTATAACTCTGTGATGGCGATACTACAGGTATTGTATAACTCTGTGATGGCGATACTACAGGTATTGTATAACTCTGTGATGGTGATACTACTGGTATTGTATAACTCTGTGATGGTGATACTACAGGTATTGTATAGCTGTGATGGTGATACTACAGGTATTGTATAACTCTGTGATGGCGATACTACAGGTATTGTATAAATGTGATGGCGATACTACAGGTATTGTATAACTCTGTGATGACGATACTACAGGTATTGTATAACTCTGTGATGGCGATACTACAGGTATTGTATAACTCTGTGATGGCGATACTACAGGTATTGTATAACTCTGTGATGACGATACTACAGGTATTGTATAACTCTGTGATGGCGATACTACAGGTATTGTATAACTCTGTGATGGTGATAATACAGGTATTGTATAACTCTGTGATGGCGATACTACAGGTATTGTATAACTCTGTGATGGCGATACTACAGGTATTGTATAACTCTGTGATGGTGATACTACAGGTATTGTATAACTCTGTGATGGCGATACTACAGGTATTGTATAACTCTGTGATGACGATACTACAGGTATTGTATAACTCTGTGATGGCGATACTACAGGTATTGTATAACTCTGTGATGGTGATACTACAGGTATTGTATAACTCTGTGATGGCGATACTACAGGTATTGTATAACTGTGATGGTGATACTACAGGTATTGTATAACTCTGTGATGGCGATACTACAGGTATTGTATAACTCTGTGATGACGATACTACAGGTATTGTATAACTGTGATGGCGATACTACAGGTATTGTATAACTGTGATGACGATACTACAGGTATTGTATAACTCTGTGATGGCGATACTACAGGTATTGTATAACTCTGTGATGGCGATACTACAGGTATTGTATAACTCTGTGATGACGATACTACAGGTATTGTATAACTCTGTGATGGCGATACTACAGGTATTGTATAACTGTGATGGCGATACTACAGGTATTGTATAGCTGTGATGGCGATACTACAGGTATTGTATAACTCTGTGATGGTGATACTACAGGTATTGTATAACTCTGTGATGGCGATACTACAGGTATTGTATAACTGTGATGGCGATACTACAGGTATTGTATAACTCTGTGATGGCGATACTACAGGTATTGTATAACTCTGTGATGACGATACTACAGGTATTGTATAACTCTGTGATGACGATACTACAGGTATTGTATAACTCTGTGATGACGATACTACAGGTATTGTATAACTCTGTGATGACGATACTACAGGTATTGTATAACTCTGTGATGACGATACTACAGGTATTGTATAACTCTGTGATGACGATACTACAGGTATTGTATAACTCTGTGATGACGATACTACAGGTATTGTATAACTCTGTGATGGCGATACTACAGGTATTGTATAGCTGTGATGGCGATACTACAGGTATTGTATAACTCTGTGATGGCGATACTACAGGTATTGTATAACTCTGTGATGGCGATACTACAGGTATTGTATAACTGTGATGGTGATACTACAGGTATTGTATAACTGTGATGGCGATACTACAAGTATTGTACAACTGTGATGGCGATACTACAGGTATTGTATAACTCTGTGATGGCGATACTACAGGTATTGTATAACTCTGTGATGGCGATACTACAGGTATTGTATAACTCTGTGATGGTGATACTACTGGTATTGTATAACTGTGATGACGATACTACAGGTATTGTATAACTGTGATGGCGATACTACAGGTATTGTATAACTGTGATGGCGATACTACAAGTATTGTACAACTGTGATGGCGATACTACAGGTATTGTATAACTCTGTGATGGCGATACTACAGGTATTGTATAACTCTGTGATGGCGATACTACAGGTATTGTATAACTCTGTGATGGTGATACTACTGGTATTGTATAACTCTGTGATGGTGATACTACAGGTATTGTATAGCTGTGATGGTGATACTACAGGTATTGTATAACTCTGTGATGGCGATACTACAGGTATTGTATAAATGTGATGGCGATACTACAGGTATTGTATAACTCTGTGATGACGATACTACAGGTATTGTATAACTCTGTGATGGCGATACTACAGGTATTGTATAACTCTGTGATGGCGATACTACAGGTATTGTATAACTCTGTGATGACGATACTACAGGTATTGTATAACTCTGTGATGGCGATACTACAGGTATTGTATAACTCTGTGATGGTGATAATACAGGTATTGTATAACTCTGTGATGGCGATACTACAGGTATTGTATAACTGTGATGGTGATACTACTGGTATTGTATAACTCTGTGATGGCGATACTACAGGTATTGTATAACTGTGATGGCGATACTACAGGTATTGTATAACTCTGTGATGGCGATACTACAGGTATTGTATAACTGTGATGGCGATACTACAGGTATTGTATAACTGTGATGGCGATACTACAGGTATTGTATAGCTGTGATGGTGATACTACAGGTATTGTATAACTCTGTGATGGCGATACTACAGGTATTGTATAAATGTGATGGCGATACTACAGGTATTGTATAACTCTGTGATGGCGATACTACAGGTATTGTATAACTCTGTGTTTCGTACGTCTATAGTTAGCACCCTCGGAGTGACAGCCATATATGTGTGGGAAAGCGACCTGCAAACATGCATGTACTTTACTTTCTCAGAATTCCTTCTTCGATATTGCATTCAGGTTCACAAAATTAAAATAGACTTTAGATGTTGCGCTTTCTGATCAACCAGGCGATCCTCTTGTGACGTCATCTGTTTTTGGCAAACTCTTTATTCAAGCATACTTTAAAGGAACTTCATTCACGGGGTACAATCAAACATTTGGTAAACGATTCGATGATGAAAATGTTTATTTTTTTTATAAGTGATCAATTATCTACAATATGGTTGATACTGTAAAGGTGGTTACTATAAACTGTCAGGGGCTTTCTACTCCATCCAAAAGGCAAGATGTTTTAAATTTTTATAAAACAAAAGGATTTTCTATTGTATGCTTACAAGACACTCATTTCACACGTGATATAGAGGCTTGCATAGAAGCACAATGGGGATACAAATGTGTTTTTAATTCTTTTTCTTCCAACTCCAGAGGTGTTGCAATACTTTTTAACAATAATTTTGAACTTGAATTACACAAAGAAAAGAAGGACTCCAATGGAAACTTATTAGCAATTGATTTAAGTATTAATAACAATAGAACAACATTAGTTAACATATATGGACCTAATGTTGATTGTCCAGAGTTTTATGAAAAAGTACGAGAATGTTTTATAGATTTCGATAATGATTACTTCTTATTGTGTGGAGATTTTAATATAGCTTTGGATCAAGCTCTGGATACTCAAAATTATTGTCATGTAAATAATCCCAAGGCAAAGGATATGCTTATTGAGGTCATGAATGATTTACATTTAGTAGACTATATGCGAGTTCTCAAACCATGTAATAAATTGTATACATGGAGGAAAAAAAAACCATTTAAGCAAGCACGCCTGGACTATATCTTAATCTCAGAAAACTTTACCAATATCACTGAAGACTGTTCAATTAGATCTGGTTATAGATCTGACCATTCAATAGTAATCATCGAGTTCAGATTTAACACATTTGAGAGAGGGCGGGGTTTATGGAAGTTCAATAACCTACTTTTATATGATAAAGTCTTTGTTGAAAAGGTAAAACAACATATTCAATTAGTAAAAACACAATATTCCCATGACTCTCAAGATGAGAATTCTGAGCTTGATGATGCTTTATTTCTAGAAACCTTACTTATGGAAATACGTGGAATGACAATTTCTTTCTCATCTTACAAAAAACGAGAAAGAAACACTTTAGAATCCAGTTTGATAGAAGAAATCAATGAAATCGAAACCAATGACTCAGAGGAGCTTGGGGTATTGGAAGAAAAACAAAAACAATTGGAAAATATAAGAAAGGAAAAATTAAAAGGTCACTTTGTGCGTTCTAGAGCCAAATGGATTGAAGAAGGGGAAAAACCCACAAAATATTTTTGTCATCTAGAGGCAAGAAACTATTTAAATAAGACAATTAAAAAAAATAGAAACCCAAGATAATGGGATTATTTATAATCAATCAGATATTCTGAAAGAAATCAAACAGTTTTATGAAAACCTATATAAGAATTACGACTCTGATTTGATCAATATGGACCTGAATGATATATTAACTTTAACAAAATTACCTAGACTTGATCAAAAAACTTCCATGGATCTAGAAAAAGATATTGGTGAGCGTGAAATCTTTCAAGTGCTTAAAGAAATGAAAAACAATAAGTCTCCAGGCAGTGATAGATTTACAACAGAATTTTTTTTAATTTTTTTGGAATGATCTTAAGGCTTATATTACTGGTGCTATTAATCAAATCTTTAGGCAAGGATATTTACCAGTCTCACAGAGACTTGTTGTATCATTTCTTGTTTACCAAAGGGTGATAAACCAAGGCAATTCCTTAAGAATTGGCGGCCTATCACTCTACTTAATGTGTTATATAAATTAATATCAGGCTGTATTAGCCAAAAAATTAAAAGTACTTTAGATTATCTTATTTCTAATACACAAACTGGCTTCATAAAAGGTAGATATATAGGGGAAAATACTAGATTTATATATGACCTCATGGCATATACAGAAAAACATAATTTACCAGGCTTGCTTATGCTTATAGATTTTGAGAAGGCATTTGACTCAATATCATGGTCGTTTATATATAAGGTCTTAGATTTCTTTGGCTTCGGTAACAATGTAATTACTTGGGTTAAAATTCTAAATACCAATATCAAAGCCTCAGTTCTACAATGTGGAAAGCTCTCTGAACAATTCGACATTCAGAGAGGGTGCCGTCAGGGTGACCCTATTGCCCCATACTTATTTATTCTATGTGCAGAAGTACTTGCTATTTTGATTAAACAAAATAAAAATATTAAAGGTATAGTTATCAATGATAAAGAACATAAAATGTCTCAGTACGCGGATGATACATCTTTGACCCTTGATGGCTCAGATAAATCACTTTTTAATGCTTTGGAAACCCTAGAATTCTTCTCAAAGCTATCAGGATTAAAAATAAACAGCTCCAAAACAAAAATTATATGGATCGGAGCAAAAAAAATTTCTACTGATGTCTATCATCACCCAAGATGGAAACTAGACTGGGGATCCACAAGCTTCACTATCCTAGGAATACATTTTTCAGTTGATCTAGAAAAAATTGTAGAATTAAATTTTAGTCCTCAGATTCCTACTATTCATGCAATGATAAAGCAGTGGAGTAGAAGGATTTTAACACCCATAGGAAGAGTCACAGTCATTAAAACGCTTCTCCTCCCAAAACTTAATCACCTATTTTCTGCACTACCAAATCCCAGTCAAGAAATCATAAACTCATTAACACAGGAACTCTTTAGATTTATATGGAAAGCAAAATGTGATAAAGTTAAAAGAGTAACGGTTACTCAAAAATGCATGTTGGGTGGGCTTAACATGACCAATATAAATAATTTCATAATATCTTTAAAGTGCTCATGGATTCAAAAAGTATCAACATGCAACCCATCCTGGATGAACATTTTTGAAGCTTCTTATGGAAAAGGAGTGGTGAATAAAATCTTAGATTTTGGGGATGAATATATATATTGTCTGCTAAAAAATACTTTTAATCCATTTTGGACTGATGTTTTTACTTCATGGATGAAGGTAATGAGTTTACACTTGACATTGAATTCTCGGACACAAATGAATTTTGTAAATGTTCCAATATGGTACAATTCAAAAGTTAAAGTTGGCAAATCATATGTGTTTGTAAAAAAGTGGTATGAAAAAGGTGTCAAGACAGTCAATGATTTTGTAGACTCTAACGGTGTTTTTCTAACAATGGATAGATTTGAAAAAAAAATTTGATATTGATCATGTTTGTTTTATGCAATACAACAGTATTATAAATTATATTTCTACGATGGAAAAAAAATTATGTGTGTCGAAAGAGTTGAGAAAATATGTTAATGGTCCATCCACACCTTTTCACTATGAAGATATACTATTGCATAAGAAATGCACAAATTATATATATAAGAACATTACTTATAAAGAAGAAATTCCGACTTCAATTGCTAAATGGAATTCATGTCCATTTTTGAGGGGCTATAGAGATATCATTACCAAGGAAGTTTTTGAAATATGTTTTAAATTAACGTCAGATTCAGCAGCACAATGGTTGCAATACAGAATTCTACATAGAATTATACCTGTTAAAAGTTACTTTAAAAAAATCAAAGTTGTGGATAATGATATTTGCTCATTTTGTGGACACAGCTCTGAAAACATTGAACATATTTTTGTGTTTTGCGACAAAATAGGAACTTTGTGGAACCAACTAAGCTTACATATTTATGAGAGAACAACAAATAGAATTGGTTTCAATGTTTTTAATATTATTTTTGGTGATTGTCCATTACAAAATTCCAACAAAGTAATAAATTTCATAATTTTATATACCAAGCAATATATATTTTTATGTTGCAAACAAAACAGATCACCATCTTTTGAGGGTGTATTACAATATATTAAGATGAAATATGAAATTGAACATTGTATATTTTCAAAAAACTGTAATTTTAAAAAATTCAGTACAATCTGGGCTGTATGGAAAAATATTTTTGATTAATGCCTTTCCTCTCTTTACTTGGTACTGTCAACCTTATTATGTTATTATAACTAACTATGTGTGTGAATGTATGTATGAATGTCATTATCAAATACTAAATTTTGCAAATAAAAAAAAAAATTAAAAAATTATCTACATTAAAAACAGACAATTATTGTAACAGTTTTTTTTAAATTGATGATAATAATGATGTGTCACTTTTACCAGTCTTTATTTACTTTTTCATGATGTTTAACAAACATTTGCGATTTTCTTATGCTGATATGCTGTTTATGTATGTTTGATATCTTTAAAAAGGTGGTAACATTTACATTTTATTTGGTTATTGATTAAATCTAAATTATTTTATGTGGACATTAAAGCAGTTTTCCTACTTTGAACGATTAATATTGATAAGTAACATGAGGGGTAGCTACCTTGATTTCATAGAAATGGTGAACCATTTGAAATAACAACGATTACCAAGAAAACCAACAGTGAACAGAAAAATTGCTCGGAGTTTGCTTTCCGAGAATCAAGTGAGACTTAAAATAAACACCCCCTCCCCGACTTGTTTCAGTGATTGCCTGCCAGACAATGCCAGCCATATATCAGCATTACCTCTCTTTCTTTATTCAGTAGAAATTTATCTGTTTTGTTAAAACAAAAATGCGAAGGGACCTTTCTGTATAATCACGATAATTTTAATGTGTTATGCTTAATTATGTCTGCAGTAGAACCATAAAAGTAGATGCCATATATGTAATCGGAAGCAGACAGATTTCTTAGTCCTAATTACTTTTAGAAAACATTTATTTCTAAAAGCCCTAGGAAATTGAATCGACAGGGAAAGGAACGATTGCCAAGTATGATAATTGCAATTACAATAATCCCCCAAAGGCATATATCCTAACGCTTCTTTAATGTGTTTTGGTCCGCAGAAATCTAATCTATGTTGTTATGTGTGATGGTGTTGTTCGTGCCGTTGGTCATCTTTAGTGCTTTTTATATCCTTATTTATTTGACCTCGTATCTACTATTAGATTTGATACTTTGGATGTTGCGTGTTGTTGAATTCTAGTGTTTAATATATATATACCTTTGGTATGTCCAACGGTCCGTGTTTGTCCAACTCTTGACTTTTGTATTCTTTAAAGTTATGAGATTGATCACTGTTCGTTATCTTCGCCATTTAATTCACATGCAAAGTGAAGGTAAGGAACAATGATCAATTTCATCAATCGCATAAAGAATACAAATTAAGAGTAGGGCAAATACAAGCCTCCGTACACACCAGAGGGGGGGGGGATACTAAAGATAAGTCACTTCAGCCAAGTTATGTTATCATTCAAGTCAATTCCTTTACTATTGAATCCTGTGAGGATCCGAGTTGGAATAGATCATCGGTACCCTTGCTTGTTGTAAAAGGCGACTGAATGGGGCGGTCCTTCAGATGAGACCGCAAAAATCAAGGTCCCGCGTCACAGCAACTATGGCACGATAAAAATCCCTTCCTGTTCAAAGGCCGTAAACACCAAGCATAGGCCTTTTTGCAGCCATTCACCGGCTATGGTGACGTCTCCATATGGTTGATTGATGTTTTCCGCCACACTCAACACTTTTTCGGTTATCTGGTGGCGCCCAGTTTTTTATTGGTGGAAGAGAGAACCCAGATACAATGTACCTGGGAAGAGACCACCGACCTTCCGAAAGTAAACTGGGAAACTTTCTCACTTACCGGCGCGAGCGGGATTCAAACCCGCGCCGACAGAGGTGAGAGGCCGTGTGATTTTGAGCGCGATGCTCTAACCACTCGACCACGGAGGCCCCATATGATTGAAAAATTCTCGAGAGGGCCGAGAAACATTATACAACTTTACTATTGAAGACGTATCTTATATCACAATAGATATTTTGAAGATAGAAAGAAAGGTGAAGATAATGAACAGTGATGAAAGATGAAAATAACAAACAGTGTTCAATCTCATAACTCCTATAAGCATCAAGTGATCAATATCGTATAAGGAATATAAAATAGAGAGTTGGACAAACACGGAGGTGGGATAAGGCGCCTAGCAGAAATATACGTCAGATACTAAATAAGTAATTGAAACTATTACAATTTTTTTAAATAACATTTTTATTTAACTGTGAGTTAACTTTATTTCCTTCGAATGAGACTGCAAAAACCGAGGTCCCGTGTCACAGCAGGTGTGGCACGATAAAGATCCCTCCCTGCTCAAAGGCCGTAAGCTCCGATCATAGACCTAACATTTGCAGCCCATCATCGGCAATGGTGACTTTTTCATATGACTGAAATATTCTCGAGTGGGATATTAAACAATATATAATCAATCGATCATAATACCCTTCATATTAGTGATTCAGCGATAGTCGCCGACCATCGAAAAATCGTCGCTAGACTGCTACCGATGGCGACAATCGATGGCTGAAATCTAACATCGATGGTTGGTAAACACTTACTGTTTCGGTTTTAATCTCTGTTTCTTTTCTTTTGTTAATTTTTGGAAGGGGCGATAACTCTAAAATTTAATAGTGCGCAATGTCCGACAACGCAGACATCTATCCGTATTCCGGTGCAATGCGTTCTGTTGTCTGGAAGTATTTTGTATATAAGAAGAAAAACGAAGGATCGCCTAGCAAACAGATATGGAAACTACGGGAATCGGCAGTTTATTTGTAAATGTCTACAAGTTAAACAACAACCACTGAGGTTCGCTACGCTCAGAGTTGTTTACTAATTTCAGCGAGATTCCTCGAGGCTGGATATTTGGACGAGATTCGGTCTAAATATCCAGCCTCGACGAAACTGGCTGAGATGATTAGTTGTTAACATGGTGGACCTTTACAGATAAAACTGTGGTCAACCTTGTTTGTTTTAGTTCAAATTAATTTTATCGAATATACATGTGTCATTTCTATTCCAAAACCAGGTGTATGAAGTTTCTTATGTTTTTCTTGTATACATATATTTATATTTGCATTAGAACTTACAATTCCATCTTGACAAATATCATGGCCATGAAATTGATAAAGCGGACAAAACCAAAAATCGAAACGTTAATGGTTCAGTTAAGGAAAAATTCATTTAGAAATTAAAGGTGAAAATAAAACTGTTGCCTTCTTTGGCATTGGAACTTACAATTCCATCTTGACAAATATCATGGCCATGAAACTGATAAAACAGACGAAACCAAAAGTCAAAACGCTGATGGTTCAGTTAAGAAAATATTCATTTAGAAATTAAAGGTGAAAATAAAATGGTTGCCTTCTTGTTATTTAATAATTCTAAACAAATGCAATAAGTAACACCAGTGTGTGATTTATTCGTTTGCATGAATGAAATAGCTAAATTGAATTCATTGTATAATCTCGATTATGATCGATTATGAATCGAAAGGATACCTCTGATTCGATGATATAATCGATTGTAAATTTCTTCCGATTCTCGAACACTACATCTGTACGATCTTCGGTGAAATGAGCACTCGCATGATTTGGATACATTTGTATAGAGGACCCCTTCAAGCCTGTATTGCATTTGCTATTCCACGTTCTGTCTACCGTTATTATTGGGATATGGGGCCTCGATCAATTATATTGTATACAAACATCCCTTATAACAGTTGTCGTAATGACGGAACAGGAAAAACTATACTTCAAAGTTTCATCTGGGGTGTAAAGAAAAATGACTATGAAATAGAATAATTGTCAGTACGTTATGACGCTTAATCTTATTTCAGTGCCTGGGGAGGATGCCCGAAATTGCAAGAAAAGAATGTCTGAAAGATCTGCCTGGGAATTCGTCTGGTATTATCAGTTATATAGGGGAGATAACTCGTGCCACAAATCTTTCGGAACGTGTAAAGGTACATTTTCCGTAGTTACAAAATGATAAAATTGATTAACATCGGCTAAGACGGAGTTTGTATCATTCATTGTGGTCTACAACAGCAATGGGATGTTTCATGATTGTTAAACTTTAGAAAATAGGAAATATAACGGGTGCAATGTCGAGCCTTTTGACGATTTGTTGATTAAATGATGTATCCTATTTTAATGTTAAGAGTTGGTCTTGCTCTTTCAGGTGTATTTGGACATTTATAACGCCATCTTATCCATCACTGCGGAGAACGGACAATATGTGAGTGCTCCCTCAACAGCTGTTCTTAGGATTTGTTTATATTTTTCTACAGCTGTACTTTCATTTTGGATATTTAGTCAAATTGAAAGTAATAGATATACATTTAAATTCACATATACATTTAGTAATGTAGATTTCATAATTGCATCCAGTAATATAGAGTTTATATATCAAACATCTAGTGATATTGACTTGACATCTATTTCTAGTGATATAAACCTTAGATATCTACTGATTTGCACATCATCATATTCATTACGATGTTAAGATATATATATATATATATATATATATATATATATATATATATATATATATATATATAGATAGATAGATAGATAGATAGATAGATAGATAGATAGATAGATTGATTGATTTTGACTCTATATATACACGTGGTGCTGTAGACTTAACTTTTTACACGTAAGGAACACAAACAGTGATCAATCTCATAAGTCTTTATTATAAGTAATACAAAATAGATAGTTGGGCAAACACGAACCCCTTGACACACCAGAGGTGGGATCAGGTGCAGAAGAGTAGTAAGCGTCGACCGGTCACACCCACCATGAGCCCTATATCTTGATCAGGTAAACGGAGTAATCCGTCGTCAAATCTATGTGCCAAGAACTGCCTAACAATCAGTTTGAAACTCGTCAGATAGCTTTTTACACATTGATAGGTTTTATTGGCAAACTAGATCATTATAACGACCATAGAATTTGCGAACATGCTGACTTTAAACGAGACTGCATCTACTACTTTAAATCTACAGGTAGTGATATAAACTTCATTATATTATGCGTAACGACATACATTTCACTTATATATAGAGTGATACGTCACGTCCTGTACTTGTATGCTAATTCATCAATAAATAGAGGACCTAATAAACTGTGTGAAGATTCAAACTTTACAATATACTTTTGCAGGCCAGTGTTAACCGCATTATGGAGATGTCGTCTGCTCTTGAAAAAATTGAGCAAGATTTGACCACCACCTGCCATTACGACAGGGTGTATGTCGAAAATAGAGAGAATATAGGTATCTAAACTAAGTGTTTTGATTGCTTTCATCACAACTTACACATTAGATAATCAAGAGCAAATTGAAATTCAGGACTTTGATAGATCCCAATAGACAGTGTTTTTGGTGCAGTCTTATTACGCTGTGTAGATCCCAGTAGACACTGTTTTTTGGCGCAGTCTTATTACGCTGTGCTTGGTGTGCTCAATTTCCAATTATTAACTTTTAACATGAAGAATTTATTTGCCATAAAAATAAATAATTTAAAAAAAATTGACGCTTTTAAAGAAGAAAAAAGTACCTGTTATTTGGAATCAAATCAAAATTTGATAAAAATAACAAATGAACGTCGTCGCTTTTACAAGAGATAAATAATTCAAAGCAATTTCATGTGTTATTGCTGAGAACATGTTACTCTTTATGTCCCAGAGCTGCGACTACAAACCAAAGCGTGGAAAAAAAGTTCCTATATTACACTTAGTGGGAAGAAAACAACCTTCTCGAAAGGTCACCAGGGAAACGCTTCTATTCATGAGGATGTAGTTATTCATGATTATCCTGGAGGTATAAGTACGTTTGGTGTTGTATTTTGAGAAATTGAAATTTACCGAAACGAAAGAAAATTGGTATATTATTTGACTTTCAAACCTTACTACTTATATGGAAAACATGAATTACAATGTTGAGATTTGATTATCTCCATTGATTCAAATAGAAATTCATGATATCGAGGTGCGAAGTCATGAAAGTAGATACACTTTGGTGAATCTATATCTTATTCCATCAGCAAAGAATGGGAAAAGACATTGGCTGTAAATTATTATAGAACATTAAGAAGTTCAGCAAACATGATATGAAACAATGCATTCGTTAAATAAGATGTGTAAATTGCCATCTGTCAAATATATACACTTAGTACAAAACAATGTACTCCATTCTTAATTACAGGGAATATTACGATTATCATCATCATTATTGACAAGAATATAACAGACAACAGAACGACGGGGTAAATATATGTCTTTAAATGAAAATCAATATAACAAAATTCCAAGCTAAATTTAAACATAATTGCATATTAATTTTTGGAAAACAAAAATTAAACTTAAGCAGTTGCTTTTTATCAAATCACATATGTATTGATAAATACTAGTATATGTTCAATATGTTTATTCTGCTTATTTTGAAAAAAAAGAATCAGAGTTGAGCTGGACTCGAATTTAAACTTTGCATTCTTTCATCCAAACTGAGGAATCATGGTAATGCATAACAACTTCAATTCGCGCTACATCTCCCGGCTACATTTATTCCCGCTACATTTCTTTACGACTCACCAATCTGAAATGAGATTGCGCTGAGTAGCATCACGGATGTTACAATATATATATATATGTAAACCCTATGCATTATGACAGTGTCTGGCTCGAGACAAAACCATTTACAATGAAAATTTCGCTCACAAAAAAACTTGATGCACACACAGGTGCTTGTGGACAGGACTTCCGGTACCCCCCTTCTTTTATTTTTAAATGTTCAATTCCTTGGGTATTTCGGACGTATTTTTGATAAAATATGTAACTTCAGAGTTTATCTATTTCAATGGAATACACAAATCTCGCATAGAAACTGTTTTTAAAAATGTCATATCATCGATCATAATATATGAACAAGGTGTGCAACTCAGCCAGCGACATGTTGAAAAAATCTACACCTCGCTGAGAAATCCTATCGAAAAAACACCAATAATGCATATACCAACTGAAAAGAACGGTCATTCTAAATCTACTGATGATTCGTGGATTAAATGCATCGCTATTTGGTGCGCAATAACTACTTCACACCGCTCAATTTCATCGTTTTAACCTCGCTACTTCTCATTTCTGACTATAACGAACGGAAGTTGTGATGTTGGAATATTTCTGTCGCAGCCAACTATTTTTAGAACGAGAAAACCCGGGACGAAGTCTTCCGAATACCATTAGCTACAGGAAAAGGAAAGAGAATACCGATCAAAATATTTCAAATCGTTTGTGGAAAGACTTTAAAGACATGCACACTTACACATTATTTGGAACCATACCACTTTTAATATATCCAAATATATTATCATTGTAAACTCTTAACCCTATACGATATGATTTGGATCATAATGGTGTTGACATAATGCCCCCCCCCCCCCCCCCCCCCCCCCCAATAACCTACATGAGTTGACTTTATTGTGTTTGCAAGACATTGCTGATAAGCAGTAGAGAGTTTCAACCAAAAAGTCGAATCATGTATGTTCTTCGGAGAAGGGTGGGGGCCTGAACCTCTGTGATTAGGTCATACTGAACAGATCGATGTTTGATTATAATTATCTAAAATGATATTGGGAGTGGGGTAGGGGTAGAAGCGGGTAGTTTTTTTTTTATCATGATGTGAACTATACACAAAATATGTGTGCGATGCATGCACAAGTGCTGGTTGTTGATATTTGTTTAATCTTATATTTAAGTTATAACATAAAGTTTTAACATTCCTTTATCAATTAATTTGTTACCCCCTCCCCCCTTCCTTTTTATATTTTTAATCGAATTTGGATCTGATCAAATGTAAGGGGCTTGATAAACTATTTTGTTTCTTTTAAAAAAACCGAATGTTAGCCAATGCTATATAGTTAGCCTTATAACTGAAATATGGAACATTGTCAATATATTGTGCTTTCATGGTTCTTTCTGATTTCCATGATAAATTACCTACCCAACACTATGAGGTTTTTAATTATATTTGTGGATGTGCTAGTCTTTCCACAACCGGCTTGACCAGTTAAATGAAATTACATGTATGACCCTCTTTGGCTAGACTTGATTACTATGATCGGTATTCTCTTCCCTTTTCGTGTACCTAATGGTATTCGGAAGACCTCGTCTCGGGTTTTCTCGTTCTAAAAATAGTTGGCTGCGACAGAAATATTCCAACATCACAACTTCCGTTCGTTATAGTCAGAAATGAGAAGTAGCGAGGTTAAAACGATGAAATTGAGCGGTGTGAAGTAGTTATTGCGCACCAAATAGCGATGCATTTAATCCACGAATCATCAGTAGATTTAGAATGACCGTTCTTTTCAGTTGGTATATGCATTATTGGTGATTTTTCGATAGGATTTCTCAGCGAGGTGTAGATTTTTTCAACATGTCGCTGGCTGAGTTGCACACCTTGTTCATATATTATGATCGGTGATATGACATTTTTAAAAACAGTTTCTATGCGAGATTTGTGTATTCCATTGAAATAGATAACCTCTGAAGTTACATATTTTATCAAAAATACGTCCGAAATACCCAAGGAATTGAACATTTAAAAATAAAAGAAGGGGGGTACCGGAAGTCCTGTCCACAAGCACCTGTGGATGCACAGTATGTTTTTGTTTCTAAAGTCAATATTAAGTAATACTAGTTTTCAATTTAAAACAAAAAATTTCTCATTTGTGAGACACACTTTCTTCCAGAAATGTACAGGATGGCATGATGAGAATAAGTCCAGTGCTGTCACTTTCTGCCTTCCAGGAAGGGGCGTATTTGAATCTGGAACACACATTTACACTTTCTCATTACGCATGGCTTATACAGGTAAATTCAAGTTCGAGTTCTTTATTACTGTAAGATTTACAGTTTATAATGTGTGTGTGTGTGTGTGTGATTCAGAGGGAGTTTGAGTATACATTTAATATTTTCCGATTTTGTTACATGAAAGGTGAGGATAACGAACAGTGCAGTGATCAGTTTCATAACTTCTATAAGCAAAACTAAAAAATAGAGAGTTGTGCAATCTCGGACCCCTGGATATACCAGAGGTGGTATCAGGTGCCTAGAAGGAGTAAGCATCTCCTGTCGACCGGTCATACCCGCCCTGAGCCTGAGATCTTGATCAGGAAAACGGATTAATCCGTGGTTAAAATCAATGTGCCTAACAATTGGTCTGAAACACGTCAGACAGCATTTGACACAACGATAGGTTTTATTGGCAAACTAGATCGTTATAACGACCATATATTTATTTAAAACAAGAGTGATGATTATCATTCAATGACCATCTACCGTACTTATATGAACAATGATAATTCTTCTTCAGAATCGTTACCGAAATAACACAAACAATGGGACTGTCGTGTGCGGCTACATAGACGTACATACAGGGTGAGTGCACTCACAGATAATTTATACTGCTACAGTCTGTCGGCACTCACAGATAATTTATACTGCTACAGTCTGTCTGCACTCACAGATAATTTATACTGCTACAGTCTGTCTGCACTCACAGATAATTTATACTGCTACAGTCTGTCTGCACTCACAGATAATTTATACTGCTACAGTCTGTCTGCACTCACAGAGTCTGTCTGCACTCACAGATAATTTATACTGCTACAGTTTGTCTGCACTCACAGATAATTTATACTGCTACAGTCTGTCTGCACTCACAGATAATTTATACTGCTACAGTCTGTCTACACTCACAGATAATTTATACTGCTACAGTCTGTCTGCACTCACAGATAATTTATACTGCTACTCTGTGTCTGCACTCACAGATAATTTATACTGCTACAGTCTGTCTGCACTCACAGATAAGTTATACTGCTACAGTCTGTCTGCACTCACAGATAATTTATACTGCTACAGTCTGTCTGCACTCACAGACAATTTATACTGCTACAGTCTGTCTGCACTCACAGATAATTTATACTGCTACTCTGTGTCTGCACTCACAGATAATTTATACTGGTACAGTCTGTCTGCACTCACATATAATTTATACTGCTACAGTCTGTCTGCACTCACAGACAATTTATACTGCTACAGTCTGTCTGCACTCACAGACAATTTATACTGCTACTCTCTGTATACACTCACAGACAATTTATACTACTGCTCTCTGTATACACTTACAGACAATTTATACTGCTACTCTCTGTATACACTCACAGACAATTTATACTGCTACTCTCTGTATACACTCACAAACAATGTATACTGCTACTCTCTGTATACACTCACAGACAATTTATACTGCTACTCTCTGTATACACTCACAGATAATTTATACTGCTACTCTCTGTATACACTCACAGATAATTTATACTGTTACTCTCTGTGTACACTCACAGATAATTTATACTGCTACTCTCTGGATACACTCACAGATAATTTATACTGCTACTCTCTGTATACACTCACAGACAATTTATACTGCTACTCTCTGTATACACTCACAGACAATTTATACTGCTACTCTCTGTATACACTCACAGACAATTTATACTGCTACTCTCTGTATACACTCACAGATAATTTATACTGTTACTCTCTGTGTACACTCACAGATAATTTATACTGCTACTCTCTGGATACACTCACAGATAATTTATACTGCTACTCTCTGTATACACTCACAGACAATTTATACTGCTACTCTCTGTATACACTCACAGACAATTTATACTGCTACTGTCTGAATACAGGTTCCTTGAACATGTGCAATATCATGTTTGTATCTCATTGATGTCATCAACACTATACATACATTGATATATTTATGCTTATTTGTCCTGTGTTTTGCATTAATTATGTTACATATGTAATAGCAAAATACAAACATTGAGCTATTTATAAATCTTCGTTATATTTGTGTATGAATGACACCCATTGAGATATTTATGATTGTTTGTTATGTTTGTGTACTTTTAATCTATACTCTACACACATTGAGATATTTATGAATCTTGGTTATTTCAGATCCTGGAGTTATAATGGGTGTTCAGTGCTCCGCACATCAGTTACAAACACCTCCTGCTATTGCAATCACACGACTAACTTCGCTATCCTTATGCAAGTAAAAGATTTCGAGGTAAACTGTTAATAGCATTTCCTATAGACAAACATGTTAACGTATACCATTGTTAACGAAGTAGATAACAAGTGAAAATATAACGAACAGTGATCAATCTCAACAATGAAATAAAACATATAATTATATAATGATATAAATTATATTACATATAATTATATAAATTATATTACATATAATTAAGAGTCGGGCAAACACGGACCTCTGGACACACCAAAGCTGGGATCAGGTACCTAGGGGGAGTAAACATTCCCTGTTGACTGGTCACACCTGCTGTCAGCCTTATATGTTCATCAGTTAAACAGAGTAATCCGTATTCAAAATCAGCATGTATAGAACGGCCTAACAATGGTATGAAACACGCCAGACAACATTCGATCAAATGACAGAATGTATTTGCAAATAAGATCAATATAACAACCATGGGATTTGTGAAACTTCAAACGAAACTGTTGAATCCCCCATAACATCAATTTATTTCTCTATAGCTTGTCTTGACTCAAAAATTGATCATCTGCATAACGTGCTCTCGCGTATCAAATCAATTGAAAGACATAGATTATGTAAACACCGTATGCAGATAATAATGGAATATTGCTACATAGATATGGGAAGTTGAGGATGGAGAAGCTGAAGTCATCCCGTTTGTCATAAAGTTTAGTTGTTAGTTATACCCCCCGCAACAAGTTGTGGGGGGGGGGTATACTGGAATCGGGTTGTCCGTCTGTCTGTCTGTCCGTCCGTCCGTCCGTCCGTCTGTAGACGCAATGGTTTCCGGGCTCTAAAGCATTATCCTTTCCACCTACAGTCACCATATCATACATATGGACTACCCATGGGATGAAGATATTCCCTATCGATTTTGGGGTCAAAAGGTCAAAGGTCTAGCGCACTGGACATCGAAGTAGCAGTATGGTTTCCAGGCTCTAAAGCGTTATCCTTTCCACCTACAGTCACCATATCATACATATGGACTACCCATGGGATGAAAATGTTCCCTATCAATTTTGGGGTCAAAAGGTCAAAGGTCATGCGCACTGGACATCGAAGTAGCAATATGGTTTCCATTTAAATTCTTTAATGGCTTTTTGCATCGCATGGAGATGCTGTGTTCCTAGATACCTTTTGGATCATAATACTGAAGTTTTACCTATTACCAACACCCTTTGGGAGATTGGGGTAAGCGGGGGGTATTCTTAGTGAGCATTGCTCACAGTACCTCTTGTTTCAATAAAATGTCTAAGTATGAAGCTGATGTGGATGATTCCGTGGTGTCTTTTATTTCGATTTCATTGGGATACATCGAATGGACATATGTATGAAAATAAATATTGTTGATAGGGTAAAAAGGTGAAGATAACAAACAGTGATCAATTTCATAACTCCTATAAAGAATATAAAATTGACGGTATGGCAAATACAAACCCCTGAATATACCAGAGGTGGGATCAGGTACATAGGAGGAGTAAGCATTCCATGTTGATGGGTCACACCCACCGTGAACTCTATGTCTCGATCCGGAAAACTGAGTAATCCGTAGTCAAAATCAGTGTATAAAGAACGGCCTCCTGTCAGTTAGCATTTTACCTAATGACAGGTTTTATTAGTAAATCAGATCGTTATTTCCGAAACAGATAAAGCGTCATCGATATAATAGTAACTAAATGTTGAATTAAAGGCCACAGCAAGGAATTCTTCATCTTCACAAGTCAAGGGTTATTATAGGATTAAACATTCTTTTTGAAGAATTTATCGATGTGTAAACTCCGGATATTTTACTCGCAAACTGAATAAAAGTGCGAAGTACTTTTATGTTAAGTTTAATTTGTGTGTAAAATGTCCAAAGTTTACACATCGATAAATTCTTCAGAAAGAATGTTTGATTCTTATAATTCCAATTCCTTCCCTGTATTATCAACTTCAAAAATCTGAATAGTTTCCCCGCACTATGTTGTTTGTTTTCAGGTGCGTATGAATACGTAGCATTTTTAGATTTATTGATGTGTAAATTCTCGATTAGCTTTATTTTTGTCCAATCAAAACAATTGTAATGAATAACATTGGAATAATTGATTCGTTACCTTGCACTAACCCTTGACATCAGTGACTATCAAAAAGTTGGGCTCGATCTGATTTTTCCACAAAAGAGTGGAAACCAATGAGAATGCGGTTTTATTTATAACAACGCGAAGCGAGAGATTCAAATAAAAATACGTGTATTGATACTTACAGTTATGGCTATTTCAATCGTTTAAGCAATATTGTCTTAAGCAAAAGGTTTCCAAACTTGATCTACTATCAATAAACGTAATTAGTGGTGTAAATATTACAATTGCGCGTGTTTATCAATACAGCAGTATGAGATCGTGTCATTTGTATCCATGTACACCATAACAAGATGCAGTGATTTCATTGGATGTTTTATTCATAGTGGATTGTGTAATGGTCTAGTGAGCCCATCTTTTATATAGCGACTGATGTCAAAGGTTAGTGCGAGGTAACGAATCAATAACCCTTGACAAGTGAAGATGGGAATTCTGCTGGTAATTTTAGAAGCTTTAGAATAAATTATGTTTGAAAGAGTATAAAAACATGTCAGCTGATAAAGGAACACAATTCGTACCCATGAAAATTTCAACATATTGTTGAAAGATTGGATCATTAAAGACCATGTAGATATTATCAATGGCGAATTGCAGCATAATTTAGATATCAATTATCGAGTACTTGTGCGTAGAATCAAAGTGGTGATTAACAAAGTAATATTTTGAATGACTGATCAGAAGACACGGATATGAATATCCCTCGTGTTGCAGTTGAACCCCAAATCGTGCAAATCTTTATTAAAAGTCACAAGGCATGTAACACTCTAGTGAATTTCAAATTTATATTTCATAACTCTGGTACCTATAAAGTACATTGGATGTTCAAAGATTCCTAATATGTAGGTGTTTGAATCCATGCTAGATGTTGGGGGTAACCTGTTTGTTTAGGGGTTTAAGCCGAAGCGGCAATATTTTGCTTTGATGTTCAATCAGTGTCGATTTCAATTTTTAATTTTAATTTGATTTATTTCACTTAACCACAAAATGGTACTAAGGTGCGTAGTATAACACATACACACAAATAGTGTGTACATTACTCGTGAACATTCATCAGAAAAATGTGAGTTACATGTAATAAAAAGAACTAATAGTATGTACTAATAGTATGTCCGGTTTTGAAGTTTTCAGGACGTCGAGGTGGCTTGTATGCGCGATGCAGATACTCATAATTACAATTTAAGAAAATCGCAGGGAAAACCTCCCATTGTTTACCCAGAGTTCCGTGCACTGCTTGAACTATACCTCAGTCAACGACTTTTTATAGAAATGTTGTAAAAGTTTCTAATATCCAACATTTATGCTTTGGACTGAATATTTAGTTGTATTATGAAATGCTTTTGTTGTAATTAAATTGATGCTTACTGTAAATGTTTCTGAATCGCTGTTTTTCTGATCCTAAATTTGGAACTTCATCGTAATATTCGCATGTATGTAGAGCATTCACTTGGTGCTTTATTGTAAACATGGAATCAAAAGTAAGAAAGATTGTAAAACAAAATACGATAAAACTTGTAAAATAAGATACAAACAACTAGATAGTAAAGTTGTACTTAACAAAGTGCCAGTAGGCTATGAAAAGAGCCTGTTGCCAGAAATTTTAATGGAAAAGGAAACGAGAATGACTGTTTATATCATGTGATTATATTGTCACGTGATTCCAAGCGTTGAGAGAGGTGTAAGTGAAGCTTTCGTAACGCGTCTTTTGGAGAGAGAATGGGAAACCTCCATTCACCCCTTAATCATTCCGCAGTCGAATCTAAACATTAACATTTAAACATGTAAAATTACAGGATATCATACATTCTTGATCAAGTTTTTCGAATCCACGTCTTGAATTTTACATTGAAATCAATGGGAAGAGCATTTCTTTAATTAAAAGATTTTGAAAAGGAATTATATTTTCATACAATTCTCTTGTTAAAAGGCTACTTAAACTTTCAATTCATGAAAATATTAGATAAAATTAATTATTTTGCTCACATATTTTTAGAAAATCAGATTTTTTTAAGCAAGGGTGGATAACTTCTAAAAATTCTTCAGTGCAAAAAGAGCGGCTTCTGATCATTTACCAGCCATGTGAATTTCATTGACTTTATTTACTTCCATAATTATTCAACAATGAAAATTAATCTTGATTTAGATAATACAATTTTGTTCAATCTCCTTCGTTATACATTGGATACCTCAAGTCGTTATTTTTTTTACTGCTTAGAATTGTGAAGTAGTGAAATATTCTGATGTAAACAGTTTGGTAAAACTATTCCCAAGAGTGCATTTAGAGTTGGATTGATAGACCTTTTTCTCTTGGTCAGTGCTGACCTGCGAAGATTTTTTTTTATATTTATAGATGGACAGCATTCATGATACAGCTCTCAGCGTCATCACGTATGTCGGATGTACCGTCTCCCTGGTTACGCAGATGATGGCAATCACGGTTTTTTCCTGCGTCACGTGAGTTTTATAAATAGATTTATATATCCCTGGTTACGCAGATGATGGCAATCACCATCTTTTCCTGCGTGACGTGGGTTCGTTCTATCTATCTATCTATGCAACTATATATATATATATATATATATATATATATATATATATATATAATTTCTAAATAATAAAAAGAATGTTACATGAAATCAATTTTGAAGTTTTATGATCTCAGAGATATTGACAATCTTATTTTATCAGTTCCTTGAATTCAGAAAGAATCTGTGTACATAAGAACCTGTGTTTTGCCATTACTGCAGCGCAGTTAGTGTTTCTGACTGGCATCAAAGCCGTTCAAATTAAGGTAAGAACGATTTCATTACTGCAGCCCAGTTAGTGTTTCTGACTGGTATCAAAGCCGTTCAAATTAAGGTAAGGACGATTTCTTTGGCACCATTTGAGAATAATTCCCTCACATAAGGACGCCGACACCTACTGGTTGTGTGTTACACAGTATTACGATATAATGACACTCAGGTGGTGAGGGTTCTATATCTAGTAATTATGTACCGTTATACAGGCGTCTTATTTTAAAGTCTCAGCGTTCGTTTCGTAACCAGGGGTCCATAAGTTCGAGCCCCGCTCGTGTCATGCCCATGTCAAATTTAAGAGGAAAACGAAGACAGTAATTGCTCCTTCGCCAAATGCTCAGCATATAGAAGTTAGAATCACGGGTATTTCGGATATAAACTTAAAATCGTAGGTTTTGTGTCGCGACAGACGTTGGTAACACTAACGAACTCTCACTGCTACGGCCCAGTGGGCACCTATTCACAAAATATCTTACGACTAAGATCAAAATTTACAAACAGTGTAATTTCCTTATTTTTCATTTCTTGTAGATTTTCTTAATCAATATGTAAAGTACATCGATGGTTTATAAAAGTTGAATACATACTTATGACCTTGTGATCGGTATTTGATTATCAGACAATTATTTTTTTCATCTTAGTCGTAAGATATTTTGTGAATATGAGCCACGCTAAGCATAGGTCTAACTTTGTGGTACTACATCTACAGCTGGTGACGTCACAATATGAATGAAAACTTTCTTAAAGGGACTTGAAGCAAATAACCAAATTAAAGTTTCATCCTAAATACCTGTAACTCTCACGTTTTAATGGCCAACGCATGATAAAGGTAATATTTTTCGGCATTTAGAATTATCATGCAAAGCTCTTCCTACCTTACTTGTAGATATGACCGGTCACAATTGCCTTGTAGATGCCTAGATGGGGCGCCAACCATAAACACTACGCTACCCCGACACCCCAAATATAGCCAACCATAAACACTACGCTACCCCGACACTCCAAAAATAACAAACCGTGACTACTACTCTACCCCGACACCCCAGAAATAACCAACCGTAACCACTAAGCTACCCAAAAATAACTACATGTACACTTGCAAATAGAATCTGTTATTGGGTCTTCAGGTCGAATGTTATCTTACGTGTTTCTAAACAATTGTTAGAATGTTCTTTGCATGCCCGATTTGACTATGGATTACTCCGTTTACCTGATCAAGATATATGACTCACGGCGGGTGTGACCGATCGACAGGGAATGCTTACTCCTGCTAGACACCTGATCCACCTCTAGTGTTTCCAGGGGTTCGCTTTGCCTTTCTCTTGATTTTGTATTCTTTATAGGATTTATTAACAATACAATATTGAGATTGATCTCTGTTCGTTAGCTTCACCTTTTCTCTTGTTAGGTCTTCTGAGCCGAAGGCTCAAAGAGCTAATCATATGGCTATATGTCTGGCGTGCGGTGTGCATAAACTTTTTGGAAAAGGGGCAATATCTCAAGAACCCCTTGGCCAATTTTTGTCAAATTTGTCACAGGGTATCCTTGGCCCAAGGACTTTCATTTGTACTAAAACTAGGGCTGTAACCCTTTGACAAGAGGAAATAATTAGGAAAATGCAAACAAAAGTAGTGGTTGCTAAAAAATCTTCTTCCCAAGAACCACTGGGCAAATTATCACCAAACTTATGCATAAGAATGAGGATAGGTTGTAGATAAAATCAAAGTACTTAAAGTACTCGTGGGAGTTGAACATTGTGGAAATTCAGTTAGAAAAGATAGTACTGGAAGGGTAGGGGGATAAATGACTGAATATTATCATGATTTTAGATACAAATCAACTGTTGTTGTTTTTCAAAGCGTTACAACAGCAAACATGGATAATGGAAGGCCCATGGACCACAACGCTCCTCGAGTAACTGAAGTCGTGTTGTTGTTTTCTAGAATTTCACCCCTTTATATTCTCATGAAAAATGTGACCACATATTATGGTCCAAACATTCAAATCAGTATGGTTATCAATGCCTTGCAGTTATGAAGAAGTTTTTCCCCTGTATATATACATTCAAGTTTAATCCTAGTTATAGCTAATTCTAAGGATTCATTACTTGAAAAGGTAGTCCAATATGCTAAACTGTCACCTGAGTATACTACAGTCCTGTAGAGGATCAATGGAATGGTAAATAATTGTATAATAACTTAAAATAAATGAAATGCAAAAAAATTAGAAATTGTCGGGCATCGGAAATGCACAAGCCGAGTTGCGCAAGGAATGGGCATAGAGGGAACCGGCAGAAAAGTTTTCAAGAATTATCAAGCAGGGAGCAAAATTTTGCGTACATAAATTTCAGCCGACTTAAATCCGTTGTGACCTTGACCTTTAACCCTTGACCAAAATCAATAGGCTTCTTTGTCTCATCAAGGGCGATAATTCAACTAAGTTTAATTGAGATCCTATAATTTGTTAAAAAATTATAGTGCAGAAAACAAAATTTTCTCCAAATTTCAGTCTATTTATATCCACTGTGACTTTGACCTTGTGACCCCGGAATCGATAGGCTTCTTGTCTTACTTAATCGATCTAAGTTTGATTGAGATCCTATAATTCGTTCAGGAGCTATGGTGCGGAAAACAAAATTTTCTCCAAATTTCAGTCTATTTATAGCCAGTGACCTTGACCTTTGACCTAGTGACCCCAGAATCGATAGGCTTCCTCATCTTACTGAGGGTGACAGTCCATCTAAGTTTGAATGAGATCCTATAATTTGCTCAAGAGCTATGGTGCGGAAATGAAATGTTGATGCGTGTCCGCCTGCCCGCCCAAAGGCACTTCATCAGATCATAAGCCGAGTTCGACTTCATCGCAACTCCGCTAAAAATGAAACACTAGTCAAATAATGTTATTTATTGCCAAGGTATTTGGAATATTATACTGTGGCTCAAACAGGGGGTGAATGAACCTGACAGTATGGAAAGCATATAGTGGAATCAGACTTGTGATGCTGGAAATCTATAGTGATTAATAAACTATACATGTACAAGATCCATAACTATTTTTTTTCTCAGTTTGTGAGGGGGAATCCTCATGTCTCTTTCATCTGTAGACAAATAAACAATGTGTTTTGACCAGAGCAATTTCCAATCCTTTTTGCAGCATAAATTCAACATTGTGGCAACTGGGTTAAACTTTGATAGTGAAGTAATACATGGCAGCACCTTATCCCATGCTCTTAAAATTTCTGTTTGACACACACTCATGACATCCACTCAAACATTACAGAGTGCAGCAAAATCCCATTGTAATAGGGGATTCAAAATGGATAACTGGTACAAAATATGGTACATACTATTAAAAAAGGATAATGAATTTGACATATTGATGTCTTGGAAAAGGAAATTCTGACATCGGGGCTCTAAGCGTTTTCAAACATTGTCATTTGATAAAAGTGTTCTACATTTTTAAAAATAGAGATTAATATGTCTTTACATACATAGGTGAGAAAGTTTCCATTATTCCTAGCCGAGACATACCATGTATGCGCAAAAAATTCATAAACAAATATCACACTACTCACGTAGAAAATGTGGACCTTACCGTCATCAAGCGCAGCGAAACACGGCATTTCGAGATTGTAGTCGACGAAAGCTCGGTAACAGTAATGAATAAGGTACACTCATTTTGTATCTATTTTGTGACTTTCTTTATTAAAAGGAACAGTTCTCTAATGTGTAACGTGCAATTACTACGTAATTCAATAACTTGAAGCATGAAGCAGTTTCACTTTGCCACCGGATATAAGAAATTTTATTTCGTATTCCGATCCCAATCGAAAGTTGTTGACTGGGAATGACGTGTTTTAATTCAATCTACATGTAACATCAAGCATTTTTTATATCACATTAAAAAAAAACCAAATATATACACATACACAATGTTGTAGAGTTATTTCTTGTAAATTTTCTGAGGTTTCGCACCATATTCGATATTTCGCGCCACGGTGTCAATAGGGCTTGTGTGCAGTTGTCGTTTGTTTCCCTATCAATGTTTATAGGTGACGCTGCGCTACAAACGACAATTTTCAACCTTATCTTTTATTTTTCTATGTATATCAGTATCAATTTGATCGAAATCTTGTATTCAAATTGATTTGAATACAATATCATTGCATTTATTTACATGTCAATTATCAAAATTAGATTAATTCAGAAAAGTTACATGGATTATTTAATGGCGGATGTTTATAAAAGTTTATGTTGATTTACCTAGGAGTAAATCAGCTGACACAGAACCCCCGCTGACGACCACTATACAAATCAATACAAATTACTGCGCAGAAAAGTGCGTGATGACCCAGGGAGATTGAACATAGTTCAACTCCCAAAAATTGTTCAAGGCATCATCCTGGGGCAAAGAATGTTGTCTCAAGGTCACTTCAAAGTTGACCTTAAATTTTGTTTTGTTAAAACTTTGATATTTTGCTTAGTATAAGGACTAGGATCATCAAATTTTGTCAATTAATGCATCTTAGGACCTAATATCATGTTGTCTCAAAAGTAGGTCATGGTGACCTACTTTTTGAATTTCGCAGGTAATTATTATTAAATGGATTTTGATGCATATCTTGGACACTTTTGAGCCTATGATCATCAAAAGTTGTCAGTTGATTGATCATGGGACCTTGAACTGCGTCATGTGAAAAGTATGTCACCATCACCTTCTTTCTGAATTTTATGGCTAATCATTTATGAATACATTTTAGGTTGTTTTTTCAGATACCGAGATTTGTAGAATCACCAAACCTTGTACGTTGATGCGTCTAGAGGCCTCGAAACATATTTATAAAAAAAAAAAAAGTAGGTCACAGTGACCTATTTTTTGAATTTTGCAGACATCCAAATTAAACATTTTCAATTTTAGATGCATATTTTGGACATTATGAAAGCTAGGATCATCAAACTTTGTCAGTTGATTTATCTTGAGTCTTCATAGTTTGTTGACCAAAAAATAGGTCACCGTGACCTACTGCTGGAATTTGACGTTTATATCTGAATATTTCAGATACTATTTGACTTCAATTATCAAACTTTGTCAGTTGATGCATCTTGAGTCTTTGGAGTGTGTCGACCAAAAAGTAGGTCACTGTGGCCTTCTTTTTGGAATTTGACAGCTATATTTGAATACTATTTGACTTGTCAGTTGATGCATCTTGATTCTTCAGTGTGTCGACCAAAAGTAGGTCACCGTGACCTACTTTTGGATAGTTTCATTTAAATTTTTAGATACTATTTGACTTAACATCATCAAACTTTGTTAATTGATGAATCTTGATTAGTGAGAATTGTTGCCTGTTCTACAAAGTATCAGAAGAGCGATTCTAGGCCCATGGGCCTCTTGTAAATATGATATGTTATAAAAGCTGTGTAGCAGTTTATAAGAGTATATAATTTCTTTGTAGATCATTTGCTCTGTCATAGCACTGTTGTTACACTATTTCTATTCTGCTGTGTTTGTTTGGATGTTGGTGGAAGGACTACTTCTTTACAGTAAAGTAGTGCAGGTTTTTGGAACTGAAAAATCCCGGATTGCATATTACTACGCCTTTGGATGGGGTAAATAAAATATTATTTCGTACACCTGACTTGAAATTTCACGAAATAGAACGACATAAACCGGTAAAGAACCATTT
Source organism: Ostrea edulis (assembly GCF_947568905.1). NCBI lineage: Eukaryota > Metazoa > Mollusca > Bivalvia > Ostreida > Ostreidae > Ostrea > Ostrea edulis. The sequence goes on along the minus strand of NC_079172.1, from coordinate 62,594,672 downwards.
CGACTTTGACATCAAGTCCTATAGTAGGTAAAAACTTAAACAACTCTTGTGTCTGCTGATTGCTATCCCCTGTAAATTGTTTTTTAAACTGATTGAAAGGTAAAAAGAGGATAAGGTAAAACGACAGAAAGTTTATGATTCCTCGTGAGTATTTTAAGTCTTCATTGAAATGTTGGTCGGCAAAATGTGTTAGCTTGTATAAACGAAAATAAACATGTCTTTGCTTAACAGGGCTTCCTCTAGTTCTCGTCGTTACATCAGCAACGGCGAACTGGAAAGGTTACGGAACGTCACGCAGGTAATGGTACCTTAAAGATCGATTGAATAAATATTGATCTATTTCATTTTTAATGTGTAATATGAAATGCATTAAAGTAAATAGTGTTCTCTAGATGGAAATCATTAAACATATCGAATAAGTCATGAATAAAATATTCCATTGCAACTGTGATTTCGTTTGGAAATAAACATTTCGAAGACTTTGAATATTCCGTGTAATTCACAGAGACTTCAGGTGATGTCGTCTTTTCCCAACGAATACGCGCTTTATGAAACCTCCTCAATTGCAAATCAGGTCCTCCAACAGTCTGTTGGAATTCCCACATGCAGAATTTGTGCTTCTTATTAGTTGAACTGTTTTTAATCATTATTTTTGGTTTTGTATTCTTAAGAGACAGAACCTATTGGAAAAGTCTTCAGATGGCTTCTCATAAGTATATTCTTATTTGTAACATTCGACGAACTATTTTGTGCTTTACATGTACTCAAATTAAAATGCATCTAAACAATAAATTTACTTAATAAACGATACATTTTACAACTCATCATCTATCATATAATACAAAAAATGTTAGTTTGAAAGTATGAAGTTGTGACGATTTGAAAACGATAAAAAAAAATTGATATTTCAAATTAAACAAAATTGCATGACTTGCCGATAAGGTAATTTGAATTTTATATAAATATTTAAAATTTATTGTCATACATATTGATGAATGCGTTAAATTGTTTTCATAAAGCTGCTGGCTGTCCACAACAGATGGAACAATATGGTCCTTTACGGGTCCCGCGGTGTCTGTCATTGTGGTAAGGTACTTTACGGGTCCCGTGGTGTCTGTCATTGTAGTAAGCAAATAGTGTTTATCCGAAATCGATAACATGTAAAGGAAACACGAGTAATGCACATGTGTTATATTGAGAGGCATCATTATTATCACCGTTATTTTAGTAGAAATTTAATATGAATAGCTATAGAAACAACGAAAGACACTTCTATAGTCTCAGTTTCAATTTAGATAATTGTATGTGTTAAAGAATCTAGATCAGGGGCGGATCCAGGAATTGTGGATATGGGGGGGGGGTACCACTTTATGAGGCAGTGGGTCCAGGGCGAAGCCCTGGTGGGGGTGCAGGGGGCGAAGCCCCCGGAAGCTCCTGAATTTTACAGATTTTATGGGGTTTGAAATATTTCTCCGATTAATAGTCATTTGTACTATTTTTTTTTTTTTTTTATAATTTTAATAAGGTGAAATTAATAAAATGACCCAAATTTTAAAGGTTTTTGGAAAAAATTAGGTTCTTCCACTAAAGTAATTCAAGAAATCAAAGGATTTTGTCATTTATTTCTACGGGAGTGCAAGGAATTATTGCTTCTTTTATCGTTTAGTACATTTTCCGAAAAAGATAGGTTTTGTTTCTTTATTTGTTTGTTGTCTTTTGTCCCGTTTGATAATGTGGCTGTTCCTCAGTACGATCTCAATCTAATTAAAATCAGATCCTAAGATACCCTCATAATCGCTACAATACGGATCTAAGAAATCTGATTTTTAATTAGATTGGTACGATCTTGACAAGTAAGCCTTTGCTTCTTACAGCAGTAAAACAGGACATAGATGCGAAATTAAAAAAAATATTCATTTTGAAAATGATTACGTTATATAACAAACGAAACTAGAGGGGATCAGAATGGCTTCACATGGATTTGATAACGGAATTGGACACCTTCTAAAAACACAATGAATTTCACTGCTTGATAAATATTTTGTAGGTGAATGTCGTCATCCTTTGGCTGGTGATGCGAGTCATTCTGAGTCTGGAACGATCTGATGAAAGCCGACAAATTAAGTAAACACGAGATTCAATTTTTAAATTTTAGAATACAAATCAACTTACTGAAGTGTTTCATCACTGAAAGCCATTCTATAATGTCTATCGTTAAAGTGAACTGATCTCTGCTACTCACGTTTTATTCCCGGTATAAACGTTAACAGCTGTGATTCTCTGCGGGACTGTAATTATAGTACATGCGTTTTCTGCTTTATATTTCTAGGTCGGGTGTAAAAGGCGCAATGTTTTTACTTCCCCTTTTGGGACTGACTTGGATATTTGGACTATTGGCTGTTAATGAGGATACAATTATATTTCAGTATCTCTTTGCCATCTTTAATTCTCTGCAGGTACTGGGATCTCTAAATTATACTGTCCATTCATTGTTTGAATTTCAATTCCAAAGATGTATACCAGTTGTGTTCACTTTTATAAAAGAAATGTATGACACATGGCACACTGATTTTGACTATGGATAACTCCGCTTACCTGATCAAGATATAGGGCTCACGGCGGGTGTGACCGGTCGACAGGGGATGCTTACTCCCCCTAGGCACCTAATCTCACCTCTGGTGTGTCCAGGGGTTCATATTTGTCCAACTATCTATTTTGTATTCCTTATGGGATTTATGAGATTGATCACTAGTCGTTATCTTCACCTTTCATGACGTTATGAACTGGTACCCTTCACGTCAGTGTACGTCGAGAGACGCGTTAGCATGACGCGTTACAGTTCATACAACTGTTCCATCGTGTATTTTCAAAAAATGAAATTCAGTTTTATATCAACATTTTACATTCATTTCTGTCAGAATTCCCAGTCGTTAAATTAGAGGTACTATATTTATGAAGATTCATACGCACATTGTTTACAGCGCGTTCATGAAGAAATGACTATCATTATAATTTGTGATGTATATCAAAGGCAAAAACATTGCAAATGTAAATATTTTAGCAACAATATGGCGTTGACCGCACCAAATGTGTGTCATCGTTATCTATAAAACATAGCGTGACATCATTTAGTACTCTAGGGTGACATCATTTAGTACTCTAGGGTGACATCATTTAGTACTCTAGGGTGACATCATTTAGCACTCTAGGTAGTAAAGTGACTATTCCAATTTTGTTCGTTGTATGATGCTCCAGCCAATCACATTTTTCGTTTAGAAACTGACAAACGTAAAATATCATTAGATGTTGTTTTGTATTCCATTATAAAACCGCCTTATATGTACTCAATTACCCTCACAACCCTCACTGAAAGCAAGGTTATTTCAGAAGGTCAATGGTACTTCTACATATTGAAAATAAATCCCACTTGCGTAACAATAATTTGATAATACCAAAGGAAATCGGACATAATGTTCACGCACGTAGTGACACAGTGTTTACATGTAGAATGTACGATAAAATGATTTCGAATGAGGTAATTTGCTTATAAGAAATTCAAATCCCCCATGTACAAAGTGGAGTAAAGGAAAGGCAACTCTTCTATTGCCTAAGCACGACTTAAAAACTATATAATATTAACTCTGAATTTTTTTTTACTGTACACTAAGTTTTACTCATGGCGACTTTATTTCGCGATTTACATATATGTAGATATACTTTTACCTGATCAATGCATAGGGCTCACGGTGGGTGTGACCGCTTGACCGGAGATGCTTACTCCTCCAAAGCACCTGATCCCACCGGCACCTCTGATATATCCAGGGGTCCGTGTTTGACCGAATCTTTATTCTATATTCCTTAAAGGATTGTGAGATTGATCACTGTTCGTGATCTTCACCTTTCATAAATTTCTTTTCTGCAGGGTTTCTTCATATTCCTGTTCCACTGTGTGTGTAATTCAGAAGTAAGACTTTATAAGGAAACTTTTGAAAATAACAAAAAAGTAAAGAAAAAAATTATGTGGATAATCAGCGTTCACTGATATGTCGAAAGATTCTTATACAGTCTACTCCGGATATGTTGATATTTAGGGATTGACCTGAATTGTCCAATAGATAAATTTACTTGGGATTTATTCTTTACTTCAATATAGCATAGCAAATAATTCAATATAATCGACTTCAGTATATTTGGAGTAGACTGTATTATCTTAAAGTTAATATCTGACAATTTAAAAAAAATCTGTTCTCGTGATATCAGTAATACTAAACACTGTATGCACGGTAAATTCGTTCTGTTTTAAATTCGTCCATTTCGCGATATCTTTTCAAACCGAGCAAAAATAGATTCATTTATTGCTTAAAGGTAGCAAGAAACAATTTTTGGCGAATTCTAATCTGAGGTGAAATCATTTTCCAATGTGCAGGGACGAAAATAACACGGGACGAACTTTTCCTTGCGTACAGGTTGATATTCAAGTTTCTCAATTGAACATACTTCCAGGCTTCTTACCAGGGATTTGGTTTATGTTTAGGTAAGACAGGCCCTCGGAAGAATGAGAGAAAAAATCATTTTGTCAAAAGGAGACTTAGTCATCAGTTCAGATATACAAACTCAGAGTGTGAGTAAAACTTCAAATTTCATTAAAAAAAATCAAAATGGAGACAATTGAGGAACTAATGGTTTTCGATTTATTTGTTTTTGCACATCCTTGTAATTAGTAGATTTAAGGTAGCGACGGATAGCAACCACGTGATCAGTAAAAATTGTGTATTTTCACGTGAATTCATTTTCCGGAATTCCTTACTCCGTCATAGAATAGTCGAAAAACAAAAAGGGGTTCCGAAAGTGTTTTGTTGCTGTGACTGACTCGCCTACAGAAAATATGCACATACCACATCAGTATACGTCAATGTCTGTAATAATGGTAGATCAAATGTTTCATCTGTGTGAAACTTTTTGCTAATCGAAATGTTAAACCAACCACCAATCCATGTACATAGATGCGCTACGTAAACAAAGTTGTTGATTGATGCATCGTAATGTCCGAGTGCTGCATGCTGAGAGATTAAATACTGTTTATACAGTCATTGAGAGACCTAACAAAGTTTCTTGCAAGAAGAGGAAGTTGGTGGATGCATTCAAGTTGGACAACGAAATCATAGTTTCGTTTGGTGAGTGAAAAAAATGCCATAAATTTGTATTCAAAGGTTCAACTCACATTTCCCCTGCTATTTCACAACGCGATTTATAATAACATCTGTAAGTTTAAACACACGACATACAGTAGATGTATTATTTTGTATGTATATATGTATTCCATATGTGCATAAAATATAACTCCCACCTGTGCCAGTGATTGTAAACGAACGGATGTCATGTAAATGTATACCACATTTGTAAACATGGGCTCTCACAACTCTTTTATTAAGAAAATAATAATATCGTTATGAAAATAACTGTTACGAAAATAACATACCTTGAACTACATGTATAAAAGTAATGAAAAACAAATATCTGTATAGACCTACTATCTAGGGGTATGAGGGAACCGGATAAAAAGTGGAAGGGGGGGGGGGGCATGTGTTGAATTATAATTCCCTAGACTATAGTATACATATATTATTACTTTGAAATTTCAGTGACCTAAAAAATATATCAAACCTGAAGTTTTGTGTTTCACACAAAAATGTAGGTTGGCAAAACCTTTTTAAATAATGTAAATTAATCACAAGTCTGCATATGCCCTCTCATAGGCAAATGTATGCATTGTATGTATAAGTAAGATATGTATACTACACGTATGCCCTTCTCTTGACCCACATTTTGTAAATAAAACAGATATGATAAGTCTATGGCAGTTTATGAAAACATATATACATGTCATCTCATTGCAATTTATAATTTTGAAACATCAGTATTTAAATTTTAACTGAATATGTGTTGAGACACAGTTTTAAAATTCACATTGTATGACGCAATCTAATTACTCAATGGTATAATATAGACCTAACGGTGCAAATATCAATTATGATGATCTTTTTTCTAGGCATCAGCCTGAAGACCGAGGGAGGTTAGATAGGACCAGTGCAGGTTGAAGTGGATTTCGAGTCAACAAGTATAACAGCAAGAGAGGTACTATATTTTTTTTTTGATAAACATTTGTAAAGACAATTCTGAGTATATCAGATATTCATCTTTTTTGCTATATTTAAATATATTTATCTATATTTTGAACAGGTACTCCATTTACAGTGATGATGACATATCCCCTGGACCCCCACAACTCCACAAATTTAAAAATGTTTGATCAAGTTCCGAAGATTAAAGAACTACTGCAAAATTTGGGACTGGATGAAAAACATTAATTCACTTATATGAGCTCAGAGCAGTGGATGTTATACAACATACTTTAAACTAAATTGTGAATTTAAGGGAAAACAAGTACATGTCATGTACTCATATATTACAAGTACATGCCTTTTGAAAGACAATAATATTGCATAGATGTAAAGGAAATTTCAATGTTGATTATTTTTTCTTAGATATATTAGTAAAAAATGTGCACATGATAGAATATCAATTTTATTACTTCAATCAATGTGTTTGAATTTTCCTTGTAATTCAAAATTTAGTTGAAATATACATCATAGATACATTAATGTATATAAAATTTTTAGAAAAGTTTCATAATGGAACTAATTCACACACACACACACCCCCCTATACATACAGTGAACATAGACCTTCACCTGGGGAAAACTTCCGTTAGTTAATGCAATATACATGTACATGCATTCTCAGTTATCCAATAGTTCCATGTGAAACTACAATTAGAAATCTTAAACTTATGAAAGACACACCTATCTGTGAGGGTAAGATGACTCAGATGGACTTAATTGTAGTGATCCATGGGCAGTCCATGGGTCTCTTTCCATTGATATTAATTATTTATTGAAATATGAAATGGTCATTTAAGCATATTTGGTGTATTATACTGTATAGTGATATAAATTTCTATCAAAAAATATGTATAGGTAATAGATTTGGTCTAGTTATTACAAGAAATTGTATGAAAAATAACTAAATATTTAGGCAATCATTGTGAGTGCAAAAAGGTCAACTGCAATAGCACACACTATATATCATTCTTAAATGGCTCATAGAAACTTCTAGTATTGTGAGTTTGAATGCTCAATATGGTAATTTGGGAATGCTTAATCATTTAAGGTCAATAGTTTATCTCTGCTGACTGTATCTCTTAAAATTCATTTCTAGAAGGGAGGGGGTAGGGTTACAAAATCTGACATAGTTTCAGATTAAACCTCATTTGGTATATTTTTTTCTATTCAATATTTTAGATACTACTTGACTTATTGTAAAAATGAAATAAAATCAGAAATTTTATGAGCAGAATTTTGTTGTTGTCAAAAAATGTATGCGTGATAGTATTTGAGAAACGCCATATTTAGGGTAAATTTGGCCAATTGTCAAGTCGAATCATGCCAATGTTTTCCTTAGATGCATTTTGAAAATCTAATCCATGTTGATTTTTTATCTGTTTGTGTTTAATTTACATAACTATATATGACAAACAATATTTCTGGTGTCAATAAATTTTTTATTGGCTTTTGTGTTAATTTGCTCAATTTTAGCATTTTTTGCCTTTTGGGGCTGCAAAAGAGGGGATTTCAATCTCGCTTTCCTCGAAAATTAACCTGATTACTTTTGTTGATTTTTTGATATGTTTTAGGATAAAGTCAAAATGTTAAAATAAATAAAATTGAAAAAAATTCAATGAGCGGTTTTTTTGGGGCTAGCTATCAATAGCTACCTTAATGAGCCGGAAAATGCGGGTATGCTAATGAATAATACAGAAGGGTAAACGTAATGGTGATGTAAGCTGTTCGTGTGTATAAATCCAATCAAAAAGGGCATAAATATTTGAACTCTTTCTTATCACGTAGGTAATTCAATGAAGAGTTTAAACTATGATTCATTTCTCCATACAAAAATTCAAAAGATATTTTAATTACGCTGTTCTAAACCGATGGTTTAATATAATGTTCACAAACTTAAGATTCGGATCTTAACGTAGTTCCATCCTCCTGAGACGTCATAAGATTTTGCAAAGTCAATGATTTAACAAGATTTATGCACGAGTCTTTGTCAATGGTTATTGTAAACAATCTTGTTAGCCATAAAATATTTCAAAAGTCTAAGTTATATATGAATAATCAATTATATGTTTCAAAATATTGAATCCAAGGGCAATAACTCTGTTATTGTTCAATTATCTACCAAGTCCGTTATGCGATAGATTTCCTTTAATTTTCACAAACATTTTGTATATTTTTTAAAGAAACAATTCCATGAATACTATTATATCACTTCAACCAGTATTTGTGAAATTTTGATAATACTGTCTAAGGAAAATTGCAATTTTCTGACGTTGATACAAATGTATGCGTGGTAATGGATAAAAAAAAATCATTAATACCGCAACATGCTTACTTTATCAGTTTTATTTGTTATTAAGATATACTATTTCAAGAATCAACAATCAAATATAAGATTGAACCTATAATTCTAAAAGGGTTGAATTACTTTGAATGCAATAATTTTCTTCTAATTTTAAAAGGATACCACTTTTCCTGCAAATGAGCGTAATATTCCTAGAGGAAAATCTGGGGCAGCGAGACACTGTAGAACGTCCCCGCGTGTTCAGATGACGTCATCTACTCATGTTAGCAGTAGAGAAAATATAGTGCCGCAAGGTGGGTTTGAATATATAAAACTTGTTTAAGCTTCATATCATACCTGGAATTCAAACCTATCAAGTATGATATCGACTTGAAAAGGGAGATGAACTTGAATACACGGCTCGTGCAGGTCATAGAAAGTGTTGCATATAACAATGGTGTTTGAAGAATGTCAGACTTTAATTGTTTTTGTGAAGTCCATGGACTTCAGAGTTTTTCGACCTGTATATGTAATGTGGATAAAATGAAATTCACTTTGTATGCATGCTAGAATGAATGCTTGTAACGTTTAAAAAGTATTAATATATTGATTTTTTTTCTAAATATATAAGTTTATCAACATCCATTTGCAACATGAATAAATTAAAATCAATAAACATACATGTACCAATGAGATGCACAGAAATATGTAGCAAGACAATATGCAAAATGAGTACGTATATATACTGTACATTGCACTACATATACCTCACTGCATCTCCCTAGGCAACTGATCCCAACTCTGGTATGTCCAGGGATCCCTGTCCTAACTGATCACACCTCTGGTATGTTCAGGGGTCCCTGTCCTAACTGATCCCACCTCTAATATGTTCAGGGACCCCTGTCCTAACTGATCCCACCTCTAATATGTTCAGGGATCCCTGTCCTAACTGATCCCACCTCTGGTATGTTCAGGGGTCCCTGTTTATCTTACTCATATTTCTGTATTCTTTACAGAAGTCATGAAATTGATCCTCCATTGTCAATTTCCCATATTTATGTAGCAATATTCCATTATCTCCTGCATATGGTGTTTATATCTCTCAACTGATTCGAAACGCAAGAGCGTGTTCTGCATATGATAAGTTTTTAAATGGGGCAGAATACTAACAAACAAGTTGATGGTAATGGGGTTTCAACAGTCTCATTTAAAGTCAGCATTTTGCAAATTCTATGGTCGTTTATAATGATCTAGTTTGCCAATGCAAGCTATCATTGGGTTAAATGCTGTCTGACGTGTTTCATACCTATTGTTAGACCGTTCGTGGCACACTGATTTTGACTGCGGATAACTCCATTTACCTGATCAAGATATAGGGCTCACGACGGGTGTGACCGGTCGACAGGGGATGCTTACTCCTCCTAAGCACCTAATCCCACCTCTGGAGTGTCAAGGGGTCCGTGTTTGCCCAACCCTCTATTTTGTATTGCTTATGGCATTTATGAGATTGATCACTGTTCGTTATCTTCACCATTTCACTTTTCAGTGACCGTTCATTCACCTTTCAGTGACCGTTCATTCACCTTTCAGTAACCGTTCATTCACCTTTCAGTGATCGTTCATTCACCTTTCAGTGACCGTTCATTCACCTTTCAGTAACCGCTCAGTCACCTTTCAGTGATCGTTCATTCACCTCTCAGTAACCGTTCATTCACCTTTCAGTGACCGTTCATTCACCTTTCAGTGATCGTTCATTCACCTTTCAGTGACCGTTTAGTAACCTTTCAGTAACCGTTTAGTCATCTTTCAGTGACCGTTTAGTCACCTTTCAGTTGACTGAATGGCATTGTTTCATTCTGTGGTGTTAGTCCACTCCTAAGTTTGTATTCTCTATAGAAATTATGATTGATTGATTGTATCTTGTTTAACGTATCTCTCGAGAATTTTTCACTTATATGGAGACGCCACCAATACCTGTAAAGGGCTTCAAATTTAGGCCTATGCTTAGCGCTTACAGCCATTGAGCAGTGAGGGGTCTTTAGCGTGCCACACCTCCTGTGACACGGGACATCCGTTTTAAGGTAATATTCTTGGACCCGTGACACTCACATTTGATGCTGAGCGTTTGGCGATGGATATAGGAGTTATGAGGTCGTTCATTGTTCGTTATCTTCACCTTTATAGGAGTTATGAGATAAATCACTGTTCGTTATCTTCACTTTTATAGGAGTTTTGAGATCGATCATTGTTCGTTATCATCACTTTTATAGGCGTTATGAGATCGATCACTGTTCCTTATCTTCACCTTTATAAGAGTTTTGAGATCGATCATTGTTCGTTATCTTCACCTCTATGAAAGGTGAAGATAACGAACAGTGATCAATCTCATAACTCCTATAAGCAATACAAAATAGATAGTTGGGCAAACACGGACTCCTGGACACACCAGAGGTGGGATCAGGTGCCTAGGAGGAGTAAGCATTCCCTGTTGACCGGTCACACCCGCCGTGAGCCCTATATCCTGATATAGGAGTTATGAGATCAATCATTGTTCGTTATCTTCACTTTTATAGGAGTTATGAGATCGATCACTGTTCGTTATCTTCACCTTTATAGGAGTTATGAGATTGATCACTGTTCGTTATCTTCACCTTTATAGGAGTTATGAGATTGATCACTGTTCGTTATCTTCACCTTTATAGGAGTTATGAGATTGATCACTGTTCCTTATCTTCACCTTTATAGGAGTTATGAGATTGATCACTGTTCGTTATCTTCACCTTTATAGGAGTTATGAGATTGATCACTGTTCGTTATCTTCACCTTTATAGGAGTTATGAGATTGATCACTGTTCGTTATCTTCACCTTTATAGGAGTTAAGAGGTCGTTCAGTGTTCGTTATCTTCACCTTTATAGGAGTTATGAGATCGATCAGTGTTCGTTATCTTCACCTTTATAGGAGTTATGAGATTGATCACTGTTCGTTATCTTCACCTTTATAGGAGTTAAGAGGTCGTTCATTGTTCGTTATCTTCACCTTTATAGGAGTTATGAGATCGATCAGTGTTCGTTATCTTCACCTTTATAGGAGTTATGAGATTGATCACTGTTCGTTATCTTCACCTTTATAGGAGTTAAGAGGTCGTTCATTGTTCGCTATCTTCACCTTTATAGGAGTTATGAGATCAATCACTGTTCGTTATCTTCACCTTTTCATTTTTTTCTGGAAAATTAGGACTACTATACATAACTCATGCATAGAAAAGTCTTACATTTAACTAAATGTTGATTTTAAGTAAAATTTAATTCAAAGATCTTTGTTATATAGGGATTTTTGATGGTGTATCCTACTGATTATATAGCGGATTTTTGATGATGTATCCTACTGATTTTATTCTTCAGTTGCACTGGAAATCGTTACATATAATTGTTTTTTAAAAATTGGATTCAAGATAAAATTTGATAGAGTGGAAATGTAAAAGTCATGCTTAATTAATTCGGAACTACGATGTCCATATGAAACACTACCTGTCAGTCGGCTGCTATTTGTAAGTCAGTTAACATGCTTTCTGAAATATTCATACGATGTACAGAGATAGGCGATCAAGTGCTCACAAATTCACGCTTTTCGTGTCAAATAAAGTGTCTGTTGTCCATCTAAAATTCTACACCTGTTTACTATGTTCTTTGCTATCATGAATTATGAAAGCTTTGAATTAGCTATGGAAATATCAACAATAATTATTCAAGAATTGGCCAAAATAAGTTTGGAATTGATGCACGATGAATATTTTTCTGCCTTGTGCACTTGCAGATTTTGCCAATGCTTTCGAAGGGAGAAATAAAGAATATATTGCAAATGGACTTTGGTTGACAATATCCCTTACCTTTAAAACGCATCCAAACATTCCTCAAATGATTTCTACTTCATTGACATTCTCTATCAGAGCTTTAAAATGAACAATCTGATAAAAAAAATGGAAGGATGCTTGTTTTGAACAAATTCATGTGATTTGGATTAAAGAACATCGTTCAATAGCTGTCACTGCTATTCGTATAAATGTAGACACATACCAAAAAACAAAAAAACAAAAATAAGCGTAAAAATGTACAAAAAAACAACAACGTAAAATGTACACACAAACAACGTAAAAATGTACACACAAACAATGTAAAAATGTACTCATAAACAACATAAAAATGTACACACAAACAACTTAAAATTGTACACACAAACAACTTAAAATTGTACACACAAACAATGTAAAAATGTACACACAAACAACGTAAAAATGTACACACAAACAACATAAAAATTACACACAAACAACATAAAAATGTACAAATAAACAACGTAAAATGTACACACAAACAACGTAAAAATGTACACACAAACAATGTAAAAATGTACACACAAACAACATAAAAATGTACACACCAACAACGTAAAAATGTACACACAAACAATGTAAAAATATACAAACAACTTAAAATTGTACACACAAACAATGTAAAAATGTACACACAAACAACGTAAAAATGTACACACAAACAACATAAAAATGTACAAATAAACAACATAAAAATGTACACACAAACAACGTAAAAATGTACACACAAACAACGTTAAAATGTACACACAAACAATGTAAAAATGTACACACAAACAATGTAAAAATGTACACACAAACAATGTAAAAATGTACACACAAACAACATAAAAATGTACACATAAACAACATAAAAATGTACACACAAACAACATAAAAATGTACACACAAACAACATAAAAATGTACACACAAACAATGTAAAAATGTACATACAAACAATGTAAAAATGTACACACAAACAATGTAAAAATGTACACACAAACAACATAAAAATGTACACACAAACAATGTAAAAATGTACACACAAACAACATAAAAATGTACACACAAACAACATAAAAATGTACACACAAACAATGTAAAAATGTACATACAAACAATGTAAAATGTACACACAAACAACGTAAAAATGTACACACAAACAATGTAAAAATGTACATACAAACAACATAAAAATGTAAACACAAACAATGTAAAAATGTACACACAAACAACATAAAAATGTACATACAAACAATGTAAAAATGTACATACAAACAATGTAAAAATGTACACACAAACAATGTAAAAATGTACATACAAACAACGTAAAAATGTACATACAAACAATGTAAAAATGTACATACAAACAATGTAAAATGTACACACAAACAATGTAAAATGTACACACAAACAATGTAAAAATGTACATACAAACAATGTAAAAATGTACATACAAACAACATAAAAATGTACACACAAACAACATAAAAATGTACACACAAACAATGTAAAAATGTACACACAAACAACATAAAAATGTACACACAAACAATGTAAAAATGTACACATAAACAACATAAAAATGTACATACAAACAATGTAAAAGTGTACACACAAACAGTGTAAAAATGTAAACACAAACAATGTAAAAATGTACACACAAACAATGTAAAAATGTACACACAAACAATGTAAAAACATACAAACAATGTAAAAATGTACACACAAACAACATAAAAATGTACATACAAACAATGTAAAAATGTACATACAAACAATGTAAAAATGTACAAATAAACAACATAAAAATGTACACACCAACAACGTAAATATGTACACACAAACAACGTAAAAATGTACAAATAAACAACGTAAAAATGTACACACCAACAACGTAAATATGTACACACCAACAATGTAAAAATGTACAAACAAACAATGTAAAAATGTACACACAAACAACGTAAAAATGTACACACAAACAACGTAAAAATGTACACACAAACAACGTAAAAATGTACACACAAACAACATAAAAATGTACACACAAACAACATAAAAATGTACACTCAAACAACATAAAAATGTACACTCAAACAACATAAAAATGTACATACAAACAATGTAAAAATGTACACACAAACAATGTAAAAATGTACATACAAACAATGTAAAAACATACAAACAACGTAAAAATGTACACACAAACATTGTAAAAATGTACACACAAACAACATAAAAATGTACACACAAACAATGTAAAAATGTACAAATAAACAACGTAAAATGTACACACAAACAACATAAAAATGTACACACAAACAACATAAAAATGTACACACAAACAATGTAAAAATGTACACACAAACAATGTAAAAATGTACACACAAACAACATAAAAATGTACATACAAACAATGTAAAAATGTACATACAAACAATGTAAAAATGTACATACAAACAATGTAAAAATGTACACACAAACAACATAAAAATGTACATACAAACAATGTAAAAATGTACATACAAACAATGTAAAAATGTACATACAAACAATGTAAAAATGTACATACAAACAATGTAAAAATGTACATACAAACAATGTAAAAATGTACATACAAACAATGTAAAAATGTACATACAAACAATGTAAAAATGTACACACAAACAACGTAAAAATGTACACACAAACAATGTAAAATGTACACACAAACAACATAAAAATGTACTCACAAACAACATAAAAATGTATACACAAGCAATGTAAAAATGTACACACAAACAATGTAAAAATGTACACACAAAACAACGTAAAAATGTACACACAAAACAATGTAAAAATGTACACACAAACAATGTAAAAATGTACACACAAAACAACGTAAAAATGTACACACAAAACAATGTAAAAATGTACACACAAACAACATAAAAATGTACATACAAACAATGTAAAAATGTACATACAAACAATGTAAAAATGTACATACAAACAATGTAAAAATGTACACACAAACAACATAAAAATGTACATACAAACAATGTAAAAATGTACATACAAAAAATGTAAAAATGTACATACAAACAATGTAAAAATGTACATACAAACAATGTAAAAATGTACACACAAACAACATAAAAATGTACATACAAACAATGTAAAAAGGTACACACAAACAATGTAAAAATGTACACACAAAACAACGTAAAAATGTACACACAAACAACATAAAAATGTACACACAAACAATGTAAAAATGTACACACAAACAATGTAAAAATGTACACACAAACAATGTAAAAATGTACATACAAACAATGTAAAAATGTACAAATAAACAACGTAAAAATGTACACACAAACAATGTAAAAATGTACATACAAACAATGTAAAAATGTACACACAAACAACATAAAAATGTACACACAAACAATGTAAAAATGTACACACAAACAACATAAAAATGTACACACAAACAACATAAAAATGTACATACAAACAATGTAAAAATGTACACACAAACAATGTAAAAATGTACACACAAACAATGTAAAAATGTACACACAAACAACGTAAAAATGTACACACTAACAATGTAAAAATGTACACACAAACAATGTAAAAATGTACACACAAACAATGTAAAAAAAGTACACACAAACAACATAAAAATGTACACACAAACAATGTAAAAATGTACATACAAACAATGTAAAAATGTACAAATAAACAACGTAAAAATGTACACACAAACAATGTAAAAATGTACATACAAACAATGTAAAAATGTACACACAAACAACATAAAAATGTACACACAAACAATGTAAAAATGTACACACAAACAACATAAAAATGTACACACAAACAACATAAAAATGTACATACAAACAATGTAAAAATGTACACACAAACAATGTAAAAATGTACACACAAACAATGTAAAAATGTACACACAAACAACGTAAAAATGTACACACTAACAATGTAAAAATGTACACACAAACAATGTAAAAATGTACACACAAACAATGTAAAAAAAGTACACACAAACAATGTAAAAATGTACACACAAACAATGTAAAAATGTACATACAAACAACATAAAAATGTACACACAAACAATGTAAAAATGTACATACAAACAATGTAAAAATGTACATACAAACAATGTAAAAATGTACACACAAACAACATAAAAATGTACACACAAACAATGTAAAAATGTACACACAAACAACGTAAAAACATACAAACAACGTAAAAATGTACACACAAACAATGTAAAAATGTACACACAAACAATGTAAAAATGTACATACAAACAATGTAAAAATGTACACACAAACAATGTAAAAATGTACACACAAACAACGTAAAAATGTACACACAAACAATGTAAAAATGTACACACAAACAACATAAAAATGTACACACAAACAATGTAAAAATGTACACACAAACAACATAAAAATGTACACACAAACAATGTAAAAATATACAAACAACGTAAAAATGTACACACAAACAATGTAAAAATGTACACACAAACAACATAAAAATGTACACACAAACAATGTAAAAATGTACACACAAACAACATAAAAATGTACACACAAACAACGTAAAAATGTACACACAAACAATGTAAAAATGTACACACAAACAATGTAAAAATGTACACACAAACAACATAAAAATGTACACACAAACAACATAAAAATGTACACACAAACAACATAAAAATGTACACACAAACAACGTAAAAATGTACACACAAACAACGTAAAAATGTACACACAAACAATGTAAAAATATACACACAAACAATGTAAAAATGTACAAACAACGTAAAAATGTACACACAAACATTGTAAAAATGTACATACAAACAACGTAAAAATGTACACACAAACAATGTAAAAATGTACACACAAACAACGTAAAAATGTACACACAAACAATGTAAAAACATACAAACAACGTAAAAATATACACACAAATAACCTTGAAATATACATGCAAAGTAAAAATATGCACACACACAACGTAAAAATGTACACAGAGCGTAAAAATGTGCACACGACGTTAAAATTTACACACAAACACCGTAAAAATGTACACACACCGTAATAATGTCCACACAAACAACGTAAAATGTACATAAAAACGACGAAAAACGTACACATTTGTCAAATTCAAGGAACAGAGAGTTACAATGGGAATTATATTGAATGCTATTTCACACTAAATTAACGATATTTTAGTCTGATTTCCGTATTGAAAATAAACCCCCGAAAACTAACTAGTCTAGGCAGTTGTTAAGTCTGTGCGAGTTCCCGATAAAACATACCCTTTGTCGAATACCTGATAAAGTTTGTGTGAAAAAGGGTTGTGATCCTGACTCGAATGTTCAATTTTCCAATCAATCTTTTTTTTCTGATCGAGTTATCTTTCCATTACCTGTACTTGGACAATAGAAAAGCGGCTGTGCAAAACATACATGTCCATTGACTTCTGTTAAATCATATCCAATCAAATGTAAGGCATTAACTCATATCCAATCAAATGTAAGGCATTAAATCATATCCAATCAAATGTAAGGCATTAACTCATATCCAATCAAATGTAAGGCATTAAATCATATCCAATCAAATGTAAGACATTAACTCATATCCAATCAAATGTAAGGCATTAAATCATTTCCAATTAAATGTAAGGCATTAAATCATATCCAATCAAATGTAAGGCATTAAATCATATCCAATCAAATGTAAGGCATTAAATCATAGTCAATCAAATGTAAGGCATTAAATCATATCCAATCAAATGTAAGGCATTAAATCATATCCAATCAAATGTAAGGCATTAAATCATAGTCAATCAAATGTAAGGCATTAAATCATATCCAATCAAATGTACGGCATTAAATCATTTCCAATTAAATGTAAGACATTAAATCATATCCAATTAAATGTAAGGCATTAAATCATAGTCAATCAAATGTAAGGCATTAAATCATATCCAATCAAATGTAAGGCATTACATCATATCCAATCAAATGCAAGGCATTAAATCATATCCAATCAAATGTAAGGCATAGGCTTATTTAAATTGCATTAAAATTCATCTCATCCTTAAAATGAATACTTCAAAATGTGGTACATAATATTCTTTTATTAATAAGAAATATCCAACTTTATCAAATTTACCATGGTTTGTTTTCGATAGATTCCCTTAATGGTAACCTTTCGAATAATTTAATTTACCACGATCAGAACCCTTTACAAGGTATTACGTGGGGGAAAATCGCTGTCCGAGTAGCGCAGAGGTAGCGCTCTCGCTTATCACCACTGCAACCCGAGTTCTATTCCCGTGACCGGCAGTGGTTGTACATGTATATGAGAGCGTATGGTGGTCGCCCACTCGGACACGTGGGTTTCCTCCGGGCACTCCGGTTTCTCTCATGTATTTCTGAATGAGTAAAACTAAGTAGCATAAATATATGTGATAAAACTGGCATTCTTACTCAGGGCGTAATTCTATTCAGTTGAATGTAAAGCACGGAGTATTTTGTGAAAATGGTCACTGCTTTGCAAAACGTAAGACGAATATTATGCATATCTTACTCCGTTTTCGGAAGTGAAAATGTAATATGAATAATTATTATATAGCTAATAAATAGTCTAATATAAAATCTACGTAAAATCTAGAGAATGTTAGCGTTCAATATCCTAAGGATTTATTGAACGCTAACTTTGCATTGCGTAAATTGTATGCGCCCGAAACATTCCGAGTATGAGCGTTCAATATTGACGTTACCGTAACGACGTAAACAAGCCAAAATGGCAGACGACGGTCCTCCGAATCTGACAGAGCCGGTATTTGATATTTACTTAAGCAAAATGTTTTACTGTACATAAATTATGATGCCCCCATTTACAAAATCAGTTTGCTTCATGCATTAATGACAGGTTAAATATTGAAAAATTTAGAAATGCATGCAGTTATTGCACACTGCCAATATTGATGAATCCTCGTTTATTTTGGAGTACTTTGAATGAAAAGGGATATGATGTAACAACTAAATACTTTAGCTATATAATTAAAGGGTTATTGAACTTATATAGGTGAATATTGGCACTCGTTGGCAGTCAAAATGCACGAGCAAGCTCGTGCATTTTTACAGCCAACTCGTGCCAATATTCACCGATATAAGTTCAATAACCCTATAACATCATATCTTGACGCGCTTCATGAAAAGTATGCCGACTGAAAGCGTTGGAATTCATGCCCAAATGAAACTGATTTCTTACACTGTATTTACATTCTACTTTCATTTCTGTCGTAATTCCCAGCCGTTGATGTATATATTCGTTCGTGAGGAAATGGTATTTATATCGATCCAATTAATCTTTTGATATCCCATTAACCCATTAAATCGCTTATTTATTTCCATAATCCTCTCATCACTAAAACACCATGCCTTATCCTCCTTCAATGAAAAATAAGCCTGTAAAACACTTTGTAGTGTGTTGCCACCTTTGTGAGGTTTAATAATTTGTTTCAAATTATCAAAAGTATTAATAGAGGGCGAAGCCCTCTCACGGCCCGAAGGGCCGTGAGTGCGGAGCTCTCCCTATAGGTAACACGTATATACATGTTTAAAAGGAAAATAAAGGAAAATAATGAAAAATTAAACCATACCTATGGAACTTGAAAAGTTTGGTACAAATGGCGTCGATTCGAATATTAGCGCGTGGACATGTATTTCTCCATTTTGAATCTCGTCTACCCTAGTTCACGTTGTTCTGAGATGTTACACATAAAATCCGTAAAAGCATGTAAATCTTATTTTCTTAATCATATATGATCACTCCACGATTAACGCCATGTTTTTTGTTGTGGTTCAAACCTATGTTTGTAAATTTGCTAAATAACGACGCTGAATATGACGTCACAATGTACTGTTTACATTAATTTGAGTTATATTTCCAGCGTTCAATATATAGGCGGATCAAATGTCCAAAAGTAGGATGATACAGCTCCGTCGGCGTGCTAACTTCGGGTTGTTTTTGTCCTGTTTTGGATATAGATACTAATGCCAAAACTTTTTTGCTTCGCCCTTAAACACGGTCACACCGTAAAACATATTAGAGGTCGAAGCCCTCTCACGGCCCGAAGGGCCGTGAGAGCGGAGCTCTCCCTATAGGTAACACGTATATACATGTTTAAAAGGAAAAGATAGGGAAGTAATGAAAAATCAAACCATACCTATGGAACTTGAAAAGTTTGGTACAAATGGCGTCGATTCGAATATTAGCGCGTGGACATGTATTCCTCCATTTTGAATCTCGTTTACCCTAGTTCACGTCGTTCTGAGATGTTACATAAAATCCGTAAAAGCATGTAAATCTTATTTTCTTAATCATATATAATCACTCCACGATTAACGCCATGTTTTTTTGTTGTGGTTCAAACGCTATGTTTGTAAATTTGCTAAATAACGACGCTGAATATGACGTCACAATGTACTGTTTACATCAATTGCGTTATATTTCCCGCGTTCAATATATAGGCGGATTAAATGTCCAAAATTAGGATGCTTTGATACGCCTCTGTCCTCGTGCTAACTTCGGGTTATTTTTGTCCTGTTTTGGATATAGGTACTAATGCCAAAAACTTTTTTGCTTCGCCCTCAAACACGGCCACGCCGTAAAACATATTATGTATACGGTGTGACCGTTGAGACGAGCGAAGACCCATGGTATCTTACAACACGACTTAACGCGGGAAATATAACGCAGTTGATGTAAACAGTGCATTGTGACGTCATCATTAGCTGCGATATTTTTTTCTTTCAAACCAATCAATTATCCACAACAAAACGTACGAAGGTATGGGAAAGCTTGTTTGGAATTTAAAATCATTTGTGGTACTTTCCAAACTATTTATTTGTTTTATCTACGGGGTTGTCAATGAAGTATACCGCAGTGACGGCGACATTTTTCCGGAGGCATTATGGGTAGTCCCCATCATTTTTCAGCTGATGAAGAGCAAACCACGTGACTCCATTGCGTAATCATTGGAGGAGCTCGTCGCGTCGCTTTGCGACGCGAGCAAAAATTCGCTCGCTATTAACAATGTCATATAATTTTAACAGACACAAAATATGAATATGAGAAATAAACCAATGTTGTAAAGGGAGATAATCAGAATTTCCGGTAATTAAAACTTATATTTGACTAAAAAAATCATGAAAATGACTTGAATTTCTTTAAAATGCAGTTTGATAACGAGATACAACGTCTGAAAATGTTACTAATCATGTTTTTTCTCATTATTTTTCAGATGCCCTGATATTAGAAGACTTGACACGTGAAAACGACCTAGTCTATGTATGAGTGGTGTTCCGTAATAATTATTGAACCAGCTTGCAGTTATTGTCTACTAGTTATAGAACCATGAAATGAGAATACGATTTTACTTTTGCCAAATGCACCGAGCTGTCAAGCCTAGGTGTGGAAGTAATACACTCAGTGATATTCACACCAAGCTAGCGAAATCTTGGCCTCTCTGGAAAGTACGGCATTTGAAAATGGTGGAGAGGAAAATCGTTGTCGAATTAAGTTTCCGTTTTTAAAGACCATTGGAGAGATACAATTCTTTTTTTCTCTTTGAATAATTTAGACTGGACATTTTCTCATTACTTCTGAATTATAATCTGGATTTTTTTTTTAGATGGTGTAAATTCTGACATGGCACCAGACCACGTATTTTACGCAGTGTACCAAAATAAACCTCGAGCATCAAATAATGGAAGTTTTGTTTGTATATTGTTTAATGTCCCATCGGATAATTTCTCACCCATTCAGAGACGTCACTAGTTGTAGGTGAAGTGCCACAAATATTGACCTATTCTTAACGCCCAGGGCCTAGCGGGGAGGGTTCTCTATCGGTGAGGGTTCTCTATCGGTGAGGGTTCTCTAGTGGTGAGGGTTCTCTATCGTGCTAGCGCCGTCGTGAGACGGGGCCTCTGATTTTAAGGTCATTTTAAGGTCATTTACGGACATATGCAACGTTTCTGATATTTTCTCTATTATTTTTCATCTCGATATGTAAAGTTCTTGTACGATTTCCGAACTAGGTTTAAATTTTATATTGTAAAAATATACCATAGGTTCTATACCGGAGTGAGTTGTTCAGTGGTTAGATCATCTGAGTAATATAGCAAGTGCCCGATCGTTCAAAGACTTTTCACTCCTTCTTTGCAACAGAAAATCCCATGTATACAACTTAATGTGATATACAAGAACTGGCTTTACATTTTACATTTTTACTTGAAACAACCAGGAACTATCAAAATTTGCTATGATAATATTTTTTGTAGAAAAGAAATGGCATACAAGTGAATTATACGTGAAATGTCACGAAAAATTAATTATTGAGAAACGTCGCGTATATTCATTATACCTAACGCTTATCGAAGGAACAGGCGCTACCTAAACACGTCTTACGTTTGATGCGGTGATGGGTTCCAACCTGGACTTACCAGTTACAAAGCAAATGTCCCAACCACTAGGCCACCGTTGAGCGGCACCAATGGAACGAAACTCAGATAGTTATTCAGCACTCACGACCAGAGAGAGAGAGAGAGAGATAGAGAGAGAGAGAGAGGGAGAGAGGGGGGAGAGAGATGGATGGAACGAAACTCAAATAGTTATTCAACACTCACGACCAGAGAGAGAGAGAGAGAGAGAGAGTGAGAGAGAGATGAAAAGAAACCCAGATAGTTATTCAAAACTCACGACCAGAGAGAGAGAGAGAGAGACCCGTATGATATCTTTCTCCCAGAGTTAATAATTCATATTGATGAAACGATAATTAAACAGTTGTTTTCAGACATTGTAAATCAATGTCCATTCGCACATAATTTCTTTCTCCAAACCATGCATCTCACAGTGATGGGCTAACGAACACACGGACATGGAATATGAAGTAACATTGACGTATCATGGAAATCTGGAGTTTATATTTAAATATCTACGTGTCCTATGTTTTTGTCTTCGATATCCATAAGGGTAGCCATTTCCTCATGACTAAAAATGTGCGTATGAATCTCGATGAATACAATACGACTATTTTAACAGCGGGGAATATTCCGACAGACATGAAAGATGTAAATAAAAAAAAAAGATTTCACTTCTGAAAACACATGAGAGTATGAACAGCAATGCTACATGCCAGGATATTTTAAAATCGCAACTATCCTGGGTCGTCGAATTCACAACGGCTATGTACAGCGTGTTCTGTGGTACTGACTAAAACCCGGTCTCGGTCCCGGTCTTCGGTCTCGGTCCCGTGACTAAAACCCGGTCTTCGGTCCCGGTCCCAGATTTTTTTATTCGATAAAAACAGAATACACCAGAATATTTGAGCCCCAATTTCTCGTTAATTTAGATATGACATATCATGCCTGCATTCTGATAGTTGATTGATAATATTATTGTCGTCGTTCGTAAAATAATGTGTGAAAACTCCGGGACCGGTGGGACCGAGAAGTAAAAACAGTGCTAAAAGCCGGTCCCGGTCTCGATATTTTTTATTTTTCCTAAATAGCCGCTTGAATCTACTTTTTTATTTAAAAAAAGATAAGAGTGTTATATTCAATGACATTCCTTTATATGCACATGTATGTTTCTGATTTATTGTATACAAGATGAAGATAACGAACAGTGATCAATCTCATAACTCCTACAAGCAATACAAAATAGATAGTTGGGCAAACACGGACCCCTGGACACACCAGAGGTGGGATCAGGTGCCTAGGAGGAGTAAGCATCCCCTGTTGACCGGTCACACCCGCCGTGAGCCCCATATCCTGTATGTTTGTGTTTTATTCAATTTTCCTTTTTATGTCAAAATCGAACTCAACTACGTGACCTTTTCTCTCCCAAATGAACGCGTTACATTACATTTTCATAAAAAGATAAGGATGTAGAAGAGAAATAATATATATGTACTTATCCTGGTGTATTTGTTTGTAATTTACTGCTGGATGTAGTTTTTACAAAATTTATTCTCTCTCTCTCTCTCTCTCTCTCTCTCTCTCTCTCTCTCTCTCTCTCTCTCTTACGAGTGTATCGTGAGAATCGCATTAATTTGTTAAATTATGATGTTATATTAGTTGTTTTAATCAGGGAAGAAAAGCCTCGATGTAAATATTAGAATAATACAAAGTAGAGTGCACGTGCAAAATATGAGTCCAGAATGTACGATGTATGAAGTACTTTAAAAATTATGTTCATTAGTGAAATGGGGAAAAAAACCCAAATATTGTTCTTAAATTTTATTATAATTTTTGAAACATAATGAATAATTGTTGTTGATAGCGAAACAAAATTAATGTGCACTCTTGTCAACAACCCCCTCCCCCCGCCCCTTTCCAGAAAGAT
Organism: Ostrea edulis; assembly: GCF_947568905.1. Taxonomy (NCBI): domain Eukaryota; kingdom Metazoa; phylum Mollusca; class Bivalvia; order Ostreida; family Ostreidae; genus Ostrea; species Ostrea edulis. The sequence goes on along the minus strand of NC_079172.1, from coordinate 62,569,879 downwards.
TCTGAATACAAGAATGATGCTCTTGAAAAGCAAATGTTATATCCCCGTAATCAGATATTCGGGGCGCATTTATATAGTTTTTGTTGCATCCGTCTGTTTGTCAGTAAAAACTTTTGAATGCATGTTGATAGGGTTTTCATATTTCACATGTGTACTCCTTGTGACAAGACCTTTTTTTACATGCAATTCTTCACCTTTCAAATTTGACCTACTTTTGAAAATCTTTAACCTTAGCCATAACTTTTGAATGGTTAGTAAAAATACACGCGGGTATAAAATGCTTCAGGCAGGCATACTTTTCTTGAAGCTCTAACAGTAGGCCTATTTGTATTTTCAAAACTGAAATTTATTTCTTAAATGAATTTACATGTATGTTTTGCATATTTATAAATGTAGATTTCATTGTTTGTAAATTTGTCAGTTTATGTCAAATTTATGCTCTTTGAAATGTAAGATATTTTGAAAATAGGAAACAAACAGTTTTTGTGCAGCATAATTAATACATGTATGTTTGTACATATATACGTATATAACTATTCACAATAAATATAGTTACCACATAATATTACAGTACAAACATACCATAGATGATTTGAAGATCATCTAAAGTCAGAGGGTATCTTCTGTATAAGTATATACAGAATCTGACATTTTTGGTGAGCATGTGCTCTATGTATGACACACTTTTATAGATACTATAAATACAGTATATTATTAGGTGGATTTTTTAAAAAGCATTGTATCTAAAAGAACCACAACTGAAAAAAAAGAAAACTAAGTATCAAATAAGAAAGGAAGAAATATTTTATAGTTATTATTCATTGGTTATATACAAATATATGTAAATTTTATACCCATATAAAGAGATCGGGTTAGGAATACAAAACATGAATCTTTAAAAACTGAATTTGACAGGAATAAAAGAAATAAAATAAATGAACAAATAAACTAACTGTAAATTACAAACAAATACACCAGGATAAGTACATATCTATTATTTCCCTTCTACATCCTTATCTTCTTATGAAAAGGTAGTGTAACGCGATCATTTGGGACAAAATGTCACGTACATGCATGTAGTTGAGTTCGATTCTGACATAAATATAAAGAATATTGGAATAAAAAACCTACACACACAATAAATCAGAAATATATGTATATAAAGGGATGCCATTGAGTATCACGTCCTTATATTTTTTATGAAAAGGTAGATTAAAGCGGCTATTGAGGAAAAATGTCGAGCCCGGGACCGGCTTTTAGCACTGTTTTTATTTCTCGGTCCCACCGGTCCCGGAGTTTTCACATATTATTTTACGAAAGAAGAAAATAATATGATCAATTTACTATCAGAATGCAGGCATGAGATGTCATACCTAAGTTATTGAGAAATGGGGCTCAAATATCCTGATATATTCTGTTTTTATTGAATAAAAGTATCTGGGACCGGGACCGAAGACCGGGTTTTAGTCACGGGACCGAGACCGAAGACCGGGACCGAGACCGGGTTTTAGTCAGTACCGTGTTCTGTGTTTAACGTGCCTTGTTGGAGCTGGTATAAATGTGAAACGACACGACACTGTGATTGAGCTAATGTAATGCATTCACTGAAAATAAATGACAAAGTCAAAAGTTTCACACACACACACACACACACACACACACACACACACACACACACACATATATATATATATATATATATATATATATCTTACACACTGCGATAGCTCTAAAGCGCTTCGTGAAGCATTAGAATGGCGTAAAGCGTTTTATACCCTCGTGTATTTTTGATCAAAACTGAAATTTCTGTCTTAGATGATATCATAAAGAATTAATGTAAATGATTGAGTACGTCCTATCTACAACATGTACAATATAATTGTAATTATTGTAAATGATTGAGTACGTCCTATCTACAACATGTACAATATAATTGTAATTAATGTAAATGATTGAGTACGTCCTATCTACAACATGTACAATATAATTGTAATTAATGTAAATGATTGAGTACGTCCTATCTACAACATGTACAATATAATTGTAATTATTGTAAATGATTGAGTACGTCCTATCTACAGCATGTACAATATAATTGTAATTAATGTAAATGATTGAGTACGTCCTATCTACAACATGTACAATATAATTGTAATTAATGTAAATGATTGAGTACGTCCTATCTACAACATGTACAATATAATTGTAATTATTGTAAATGATTGAGTA